>NC_058410.1:34049178-34137070 GCF_002201575.2 Neomonachus schauinslandi
ATCTGAGGATTCTAGAAGTCCTCAGCCCATATTTTGTGGGAATATCCAGGTGGTTGGCTTTCTTAGTATCCCAGGGAAAAGACTGAACTTGGAAGAAGTTAGTTCCCTGTGAGGAGACAAGGGAATTCTGGGTATGCCTCTGGCATTTGCCAGCTTACCCAATGGGGAAACTGGTCCAATATCTTACTGGTGGTGTGCTAGGCTAGAAGCTGCTGTCATTTGCCCAGACTGAGGGGTGGGGTGGGCTTTCTAGGGCTCCCTAATAATAAAAAATAGAATTCTCAGCTTGTGTGAATGGCTGGCAAAAGACAGGCTCACTAGGAGATGAGCAGCCCAGCCTGCAGAGGGCAAGTGCAGATGACAGCGGGGCTGACGGGGACGCAGCTTACCATGGCTGTCTGTGTGTGTGTGTGTGTGTGTGTGTGTGTGTGTTGGGGGGGGGGTTGGCTCTCATGGAAGTTCGTATTTCAGTTTGTGCTGGCACTTCGTACACAAGTGGGTGGCCAAGCTGGGAAAAGATTTTTTTATCCAGACAAGTGACTTGAAATAATCAGAGTTTGGGTTCCTAGAGACTGGGTTGCACGGTGGGAGATCTAGTTTAGAGCCTTTTGTAAATATATATATTTATTTAATTTTCTCTTAATACAGACTTTTTTCTTTTACAGTGAGTCAACTTGCTTTTGATTTTAAAAGTCATTATCACCACACTGGATTTTTGAGTAAAGAATTTTCCTTGGTGTCTTAGGGGAGGGCTTGAGCAGGAAGGAGCATGATGCAGTTGGCAGGGGCAAAAAACATGTAAGCCTCTTACCCTTGGGATGCCATTATTTTTGCGGAACTCCAGTATCAGCTATGTTCATCTCTGTATGTAGGTCAGGAGGGAAAATAAGAGGAAGTGGGAAGGAAAAAACAGCAACTTTGTATTTTTGAGTATGGCAAAACGATCAAATGGTTACCAACATGATTTGCACAGTCTTCGGTTGCATCTAAGTATAACTTTTGAGAAGGCTGAGGCTTTTTCAGCATCTTGCTTTAGGGTAAAAATAATATTAGTTAACCTCTGTACAGTGTCCCGTAGTTGCCCTAGTACTGTACTGTGTGCTTCACAGTGTCCTGTATATGAACATTGACTCCTGTGTGTTTCACAATATGAAAGTAGGTATAATCATAGTCTCTGTTTACAGGTGGGGAAACCGAGGCACAGAGGTTAGTAAACTTGTTCAAGGCAACACACTAGGAAAGTCGTAGAGTTGGCCTCAGAACCCTGGCAGTCTGGTTTCCAGAGTCTGTTGTCTTTTTTTTTTTTTAAGATTTTATTTATTTATTGCTGAAGAGAGAGGGTGAGAGGACAAGCAGGGGGAGTGGCAGGCAGAGGCAGAAGCAGGCTCCCCGCTGAGCAAGGAGCCCCATGCGGGACTCGATCCCAGGACCCTGGGATCATGACCTGAGCCGAAGGCAGCCGCTTAACCTACTGAGCCACCCAGGCATCCCCAGAGTCTCTTGTCTTAATGACTGCTGCGTGGCCACAGTCCACGGAGTTTGGGCGGAGTTTGGGGGAGGAATAATGACCATTGTCTGTTTCAGTGATCCTGCATACTGCATTTGCATTTGCTCAATTTACTTTGGAAGTATCCATTCTTTATTACCATGCAGTGCCTTATTTAATACTAGGAAATCTTAAATTCTGAGATCTTCTGCAATTCTAGAAGGATTTTTTACAAATCTCAGTGAAAAATTCTTTGTGACATTGGTCCTTGTCAGTGTCAGGCTTTAGGTTAAATAACTTACGTAGTGGGCTGAAATTTCTTGCCCTTTGTGATTCACGTGGCTGAAGTATGGTCAGTCTGCATACTTCTGATATATGTGGCGTATGTGAAAGTCACCAGATGGCAGACCATGATGATCCACATTAACGTCTGTGGATGTATTCGTGCTGTTTTGAAGTGCTCCCAGTGTGCTAAAAGCTCTATGATACCTAAAGTAGGTGGACACGTGTGTGTGTATGTGAGCCCATGAAACTTACAGACGAACACACAGCGTTCTAACATAGTTATGAAATTCCAAAACTTCTACCAACAAAATAGCGTTCGCATTAGAGAAAATTTGTAAAAATAAAAGTGCAAAGAAGAAAATTAAAGTTCCCTTATACCACTGCTCCAGGGCTAGGCACTATTTAACTTAACTTTCCCTTGGTATCCCCTCCCCCTGTCCCGCCCCCCATGGGCACATTCCTAGACATCTATGCTAAAGCAACAGTTTGTGGAAAGCAACAGTTTGTGTCATTAATACATTGTTATTCTCCCAGTTATATTTTAACCAAGGTGTAGAATGCAGACTGTTTCACACATGCCTTCTTGCTGGAGAGACCACAGACATGTAGCTATTTATAGTGGCTCTTAGCTATCTTATGCATCATTTCCTCTCTTATTTCCTCTGTGTCACTGGCAGTCCTGTTGCTGGCCTGCCTTTTCTCCACTCGTGACATCTGAGTCATCACTGCCACCTCTCTCCCCCGGCCTGTTCAAGGAGCCCCTTACTGAGCTTTGTTATGTCCCCGCCGATGCCCAGTCTCTCAGCTCTGCACTTTATTTTTCCACTGCTCCAACCCTAATCTGTACTTCCACCGTCTCACGCTGTCAATGCCTGTTTCTTGGCCTCTAGCTTCTGCACTTTTCAATCCACACTTTAAAAAGTCATTTTCTCACCACTGTTTTCTCAGGATCGCATTCTAACCCTCCCATGGTAACACCTCTGTATTACTTTCCAATTCTTCCAGCATCATTTTTAAGATTCTTGATGGTGTTCTCCTTCACCTCATCTACTCCATGCACACACAGATACACCTTGCTTCTTTGTATCACTTTGTTAACGGTTAACTGGGCTGGCCCTAGTGAAAATTGTGAACTAGGGAGAGTCTTTGTCATCTCCAGCCTCTGTGCTTCATTACATATTTGATCCCTTAGAGTTTTTCCTCTCCTCCAGTTTGTTATTTGGTATCTTTCTTGCTCTATAATTTACACTTCTTTTTATTTTTTTATTTTTTAAAAGATTTACGTATTTATTTGAGGGGGGTGGGAAGGGGCCAAGGGAGAGGGAGAGAGAGTCTTAAGCAGACTCTGTGCTGAGCACAGAGCCCCATACGGGGCTTGAACCCATGACCCTGAGATCATGACCTGATCTAAAACCAAGAGTTGGACACTTAACCGACTGCACCACCCAGGCACCCCTATAATTCACACTTCTAATCAAATATGAAAGGCTCTGATATTGGTGGCTTATACTTAAATGAATGCGATCACATTCTTTTATGTGATCAAGTGTCTTTGCTGAGATGAAGCTAGTGCAAATAGATATCCAGTTTTTCATTTAAAAAAAATGCTGTTCTTTGGCAAGTAAAAAGTTTGCAACTCTGTGTTGATTCCCTCTACCCCAAAGTATTTTTTTTTTTTTTCTGGAGTATGTAAGTCTGGGAATAACTACTTTAAACCATAGGAGTAAGGAAAAAGGAAAGGAGACGCAGAGGCGGGAGAAGGAGAAATAGAACAGACAATAGGAGATAGTAATATTATGAAGCTATGTCCTTTGATGAAAATGTGTTATTAGGAGTGTGTTTTCTTTGATAAAATGCTTTATGTGAGCGAGTTTTTCAAGAACACCACATTCTCTTTTGTGTTTTATTGTGTGGTCCCTTGTTTCTTCTCAGCTACATGTATACATTTCTTGTATCCGTCTAGAATATTAACCATGGTAGCATTAGACATGGTGTTTTCTTTATCCCTGAATCTCTACGTCTCGTTAATGTGAGGCATGCTCTGTACAATCAATACATGATTGCTGGTTGTATGACTGTTTGGGGGCATAATCATCCTTCTTTGTATCCCTAAGGTGTCATCTTAATGTGTTACCCAAATATGAAAGAATTTGACTCTCTAAACACCAGTGTCAGCAATCCATGTTTCTACAGCTATACACAGATAATGACACCCTCATATGCATATGAGGGGGTATCTGTTGTCCAGGAGATTTCATTTGCACCCTGTTGGTGGCAGATCTGGTTTGACTACTCTTGTGCTGCTGTTTGGTTCTAAGACCTCATCTGTTGCTTTGGGGACTGGGCCAGAAACGGAAGTAGCCCGAGGCCACATGGAAGTGAGACAAGTGTGCCTCAGTGGTCATATCCGTATTCTGGCTTGGCAAAGAAAAATTGCACAGGTGGTTTTATATTCCAAAGTTGAGGTTCTCTCATTGGTGACCCTGGCATGCCTTCATACTTACACCAATATTGTCCTTGCCTTGCTTCAACCAAAACTGGGGAGGGGAGAGGAGGGACAGAAGGACTTTTGTCTAGAAAGTATGATATGGATTGATGCAATGTCTGCTTTCATATGATCTCTAGTGACCCTGCTTTTTAAAAACTCTGTGATTCTGGGCACCTGGGTGGCTCAGTCATTAAACGTCTGCCTTCAGCTCAGGTCATGATCCCAGGGTCCTGGGATCGAGCCCCGCACTGGGCTCCCTGCTCCGCAGGAAGCCTGCTTCTCCCTCTCCCACTCCCCCTGCTTGTGTTCCCTCTCTCGCTGTGTCTCTCTCTGTCAAATAAATAAATAAAATCTTTAAAAGAAAATTCTGTGATTCTGTAATTGCAGTGTGTTCCATTGGCACAATCGTTGCATTTTTAAATTTAGTAAGTTACGATGAGTTCTATAAGAGAATGTAGGTTTTTCACTGCAGTGGAAGGATAGTGCATGATGAGATAGTGGAGGAGACACAGTGCACACACTAGGTAGCTGCCTGTCACATTTGCCATCTGAGGCAAGCTGATAAAAGATCATGTATTATGAATAGATTATGGAACCCGTGAGATTGCTCACCATACTCTTAGAAGACAAGAGAGTGAAATTCAGTGTTTTTTTGGTTTTTTTTTAATGTCTTTGGACTTTCCCATGGTGCTTGCCCTACATGAGATAACCCTTGAGTAGTATGTGGATTTTAGTGTACTATTCATTTTGCATTTGCTTTCTTGTTGTTGTATTTTAAGTCAATGCAATAATGAAGTGTTTTATTGATTCTGTTTATGAAAAAGCAAAAAATGTCAATAGCTTAAATAAAATGGAAATATATTTGTAATGGTGTCATAGCATATGAGGGGGTATCTTGATTCCTGCTTGAGAGGCTAAGAATTGAATTTATATACTGATGCGGGTCTGGAGTGGGAAGAAAGTTGATGGAGCTTGTATATAGGCTATTATTGATTCACGTTAAATATTTTACATCAAAATGTTTTCATTTTTAGGGTTCAACCTTATATATTAACAATATTAAATACTTCTGAGTAAGAATTTTAACTGAGGATCACTGGCTTAGTGGATTCTAGAATAACAGAATTTCTCCATATCTAGATGACCAGATAATGGGGCAGGGCAGGATTAAACTGGTATGTGTTGGGCGCCTGGGTGGCTCAGTCGTTAAACGTCTGCCTTCGGCTCAGGTCATGATCCCGGGGTCCTGGGATCGAGTCCCACGTCGGGCTCCTTGCTCAGCACAGAGCCTGCCTCTCCCTCTGCCTGCTTGCCACTCCCCCTGCTTATGCTCTCTCTCTCTCTCTCTCTGTGTCAAATAAATAAATAATAAATAAATAAATAAACTGGTATGTGTTATTGTTCTAGTCAAATGGTTTGGTCAGGAAAGCAAAGATTTGGTCTAGCCTCCAGTATTGTAATTGTTAAAGTACACAAGGCATAATGGCTCCTCAGTGATTTGACTGGAAATGGTTTTTTTTTTTTTTTTACTGGAAATCTAGAGGTTTCTCTCTACCACTCTTCTTGTCCATATGATTTTGGCCTTAGACTTTTTTTTTCTTTTTAAAGTAATCTCTACCCCCAGCATGGGGCTCGAACTCACGACCCCAAGATCAAGAGTCCCGTGTTCTACCGACTGAGCCAGCCAGGCACCCCTGACCTTAGCCTTCTTATGCATCTATAGCCAAGACTTCTGTAGTTAGAGAAAAGAGGCTATAACTAGAATGTCACCAGTGTGAATGCCCATGTCACTTTTCTTATCCTAGAGACTGGAGAAGTTCTGGCTGCAGAGTTCCGCCAGAACTATGGTCGTAAAGACTCCAAAGAACCGGCCCTGTGCTGGGCTGCCTTGCTGAACTTTCTGGGGCTCTTTCTCCCCATACTTAATATGGCAAAGAAACAAGCCAGAGTTCTGAAATGGGTAAGTGAAACTTACAGAAGCTGTTTTGCAAAGATACTTGAGGTTATGACTAAGGAGACAGAAGAGAGAAAAATAGTAAATATTACTTTTAGTCTGTATGGTCCTTTCCCATCTCATTTAACTAAATTCTCACCATAAGTACACAGATGTAACAGGAGCAAACAGCCTTGCATTTCAGGACCTGTATAGAAGCAGGTGAACTCTTTAGATGTGTTTGGAGCAGAACACATTGTAAATGCTCTGGTTTAGTCAAGCTGGTTTTTCTCCCCGTCGTCCTTTTTCTCTCTTTGTCTTTCTATGTGGGTGTGGTAGTCTGATAATGGCTGCTAAAGATTTAAGGTCCTAATTCTCCGAATATGTAAATGTTACCTATTTGGAAAAGGAGTTTTTGAAGATGCAATTAACTTAAGGATTTTGAGATGGAAGGATACCCCGGATTATCCAGTTGGGCCCCAAATGCAATCACCATCATCCTTGGAAAAGACAGAGGGCGACTTCACAGGCACACCCAGACGTCATGTGAAAATGCCAGGCCGAAGTTGAAGTCAACGCGGTGAGAGCCAAGAGCAAGGGAATGCTGCTACCAACAGATGCACAGGGAGAAGGCAAGGAGTGGATCTGGAGGCAGGATAGCCTCGTTGTCACCTTGGTGCCAGTGATCCTGAACTTGAATGTCTAGCTTCTAGAATTATGAGAGAATAAATTTTAAGCCACCAGGTTTGTAGTAATTGGCAACCACATGTAACTAATACAGTAAGGAGAAGAAAAGTGAAATGGAAAGCAACTGGGTCAGGAGGACTATACCATTAAATTTTGTTTTCAGAAAGAATCTCCTTTTATTGTGTACATTCTACACTTTTAATGCAAGCCTAATCTAGTTTATTTTAATTCCGATCATCCTATTAACTTTTCAGAAGCAACACTCTAATTGTGTCATGCATGCTTGTCTGTATTCCTAACGTGACTATACATTTGGGATCCTGTTTGGCTTGTTCACAATGGCATCTACATTGCATGTGCATACTAGGTTCTTAGTAAGTACTTTACAAAGGAGTACACGCTTAAGTATGGCTCTCTCTCTAATCAGGGCTCCAATCTGCTTTTCCAGCTACATTTCTCACTATTCCTTTTTATGTTTTTGCCAGGAAAAAAAAATCAAGTTGGTAAGATACAAATAATGAATTATAACTACAGCTTCCCTTATGAATAATAGCTGTCCAGATGACAGATGGCACTAGAATAGACTGATTATATAATATTAATTGGAACATTTTGTTACATCTTTAGGAGAAAGAGGCAAATTAGGACAAATCAAATGTATAGTAAAGATTTATTTAAAAATGTACTTTATATCAGTGAAACAAACTGAGGGTTGCTGGAGTGGTGGGGGTGGGAGGGATGGGGCGGCTGGGTGATAGACATTGGGGAGGGTATGTGCTATGGTGAGTGCTGTGAATTGTGCAAGACTGTTGAATCACAGACCTGTACCTCTGAAACAAATAATACATTATATGTTAAAAAAAAGAAAAAGAAAAAGAAGATAGTAGGAAGGGAAAAATGAAGGGGGGGAAATTGGAGGGGGAGATGAACAATGAGAGACTGTGGACTCTGAGAAACAAACGGAGGGTTCTAGAAGGGAGGGGGTGGGGGGATGGGTTAGCCTGGTGATGGGTATTAAAGAGGGCATGTATTGCACGGAGCACTGGGTGTTATACGCAAACAATGAATCACGGAAGACTACATCAAAAAAAAAATTTTAAAAATGTACTTTAAAGTGTGTTTTTAGGAGCAATATAGATAAAATCCAAATGTATTCTAATACTCAGAATAATGTCAGTGAGGTACTGTTCTTTCAAAGATAGGACGGTTTTGAACTAGAACTTTTAAAAACATTTTAAAACAAGCACTGAAACAAAAGGACTTTATAGTAAAATGATTGTAGTAAGCTCAAATGAAGAATTCACTTGGTGAATTCTGAAACAGTTCCTGGCCTCTGAAAGTAGTTTTCTGCTTGGGAATTGCTGAATTTCGTACTCAGGACAGTATCCTCTCTAAGACAATCTAGTGAACAAGCTGATTGATTCCATGTCCCCAACTTTTCTTGTGAAAACTGTAAGCACTTAGAAATGTGTATTTATGTGTACACATAAATCTTACATCTGGATTCAGAGGTTTAATTTAAAGAAGTTTCAAATTCCAAAACTCAAGCCATACTCCAGACTAATTCTTGGACAGGCCAATGGCATCAGTATTGATTGATTGATTGATTGATTGATTGATTGAAGCTCCCGGCACTATTTCAATGTGCAGACAAGTTTGGAAACCACTGGACTATACCACTGTCACACTGAAGATAATTATGGTCTAACATGCAGTCCATATTAAAGTTCCCACAGCGTTTCCATAGGTCCCTTTTATAGCTGTTTTGTTTTCTAAACCTCAGTGTATTTGATACACAAGACAGGGATTTTTTTGTCTGTCCTGTTTGCTGCTGTATCTGCAGTGCCTAGAAGAGGGACTAGTGCAGAGCAGGTGATCAAGAAACATTTGTAGGTTGCAGGAGCTTCATCAGTGACTCCTGCATTTTGCTGGGCATCTGTTGAGCGCGTGGGATGTGTGTGAGCAACATCTTTACTTATGCCATTTTTCTTGAGCGCAAATGTGTCACCCTGGACTTAGAAAAAAGATTAATGGAGAACTGCAGCTTTTTTAGCCAGTGATACATTTAGGTTCAAATACATGCCCAGAGAAGTAAGGTGGAATTTGATTTCGTGCTTTGTGTAAAAATTGCTTGGAGAGATGGGAAAGGGCCCACCTATATGGATCCCTGGGGCTCAGTGGGGCACAGTTTGATTCCACCCTCCCCCACCCTTGGGAATGCTGTTCCTCCCCCATGGGGAGCCTGGTGTTCTTGTATGCACAGATTGCCTTTTCGTTTTCTTATATCCATAGGTGTAATTACACTTTGTGGAAATGTGAAGCATAATTGGTAAACAAAATATGGATAGTACTCATACACAAGTTTTTTTTTTTTTTTATTTCAGAGAGAGTACAAGTATGAGTGGGAGTGGGGGGGGGAGGGGCAGAGGGAGAAGCAGACTCCCCACTGAGCAGAGAGCCCCATGTGGGGCTCAATCCCAGAGACCTGGGATCATGACCTGAGCCGAAGGCAGACATTTAACCGGCTGAGCCACCCAGGCGCCCCTCATAGAAAAGTTTTATGTTTTACTTTTAAGTTACTGCTATCTTGTATTCTCTTTTCACACATTAAAATTACTCCTAGCTTTGATGGAGTTTTGGGGTTTTGGAGCAAAGGTTTTTGCAAGGACAAGGAAAATACAGTCCTAGGAAGAAGCAACTCCTGAATAGCATTGGGAAGAGACAAGAAGATGGGGAATGTGTGTCCAGGGAGAGAGCCAGGGAGCCTTTCTCTTTTATTAGTGACAAGATTCTGAACAGTGTTTTCACCATTGCTGTTTTTGGTCTGTCAATGAATATTCTCCAAGCATTCAACATTCAATTTTAGGACGGCTCTGGGAGTTTGACGAATAGCACATGTACCTCTAATCTAATGAAGAGGTAGGCTCTAAATGCTTTAAAACAGTGCCTTATTTTTTTTAAAGCCAGAATTTTTAAGTTCTTATGTTTAGTGAAAGTAACAGTTCACCAAACTGGCTAATACTAGCTACTCATAATTCTAAGTGAGTATGATTTTTATGAACAAAAAAAGGTGGTGAATATATCAGCTAGCGAAAGTAAGTTTGACCTTTGGCACTAGGGCCCTGGCAATCTCTTAATTTACAGTTTCAGATCTGGCCTTGTGATTTACTTATCTAGGTTCAGAGATATAAAAATTTAATGGTATTATTGCCCCTGAATATTCTAGTTTCTTTTTTTTTTAAAGTAGGCTCCATGCCCAGTATGGAGCCCAACACGGGACCCAAACTCACGACCCTGAGATCAAGACCTGAGCTGAGTTCAAGAGTTGGTTGCTCAACCGACTGAGCCACCCAGGCGCCCCCCCCCTTTTTTAATTAAAAAATATACAAGCAGTTCTTCATCTGTTTTCAGATATATCACTGCTTCTTAAATAATTTTCAAGGATAATACTTTATGTTGTAATCCTGGGGACTTCAAATGTCATTTGGTAACTCTTTTATACATGAGCAGACAGAGGTTGGGAGAGCTAAAATGCTATTGGAGGTAACCCACAGCCAGCTGGTAATGGAACCAAGAACAGAACCTACAATCGCTGATGAATGTTTAATGGCTGGTCAAGGTTACTCACACACAGCTGGTAATGGAAGGAACGGAACCTGGAATCCCTGATGAATGTTGTTAAGTGAAGTGCCTGCTGCATGTCTTTTATTTTTCAGGCATTTTAAAGAGTATTACTGCAACAAGGGCGCCTGGGTGGCTCATTTGGTTAAATGTCTGATTTCGGCTCAGGTCATGATCTCAGGGTCCTGGGATCGAGCCCTGTGTCAGGCTCCCTGTTCAGCAGGGAGTCTGCCCTTGCGCCTGCTCTTTCTCTCTCTCTCTCTCAAATAAGTAAATAAAATCTTTTTTAAAAAGTATTAGTGGGGCGCCTAGGTGGCTCAGTCGTTAAGCGTCTGCCTTCGGCTCAGGTCATGATCCCAGGGTCCTGGGATCGAGGCCCACATCGGGCTTCTTGCTCAACTGGAAGCCTGCTTCTCCCTCTCCCACTCCTCCTGCTTGTGTTCCCTCTCTCACTGTCTCTCTCTCTCTCTCTCCATCAAAATAAATAAATGTTTAAAAAAATTTTTGAAAGTATTACTGCAACAATCTAATACTGAAATTCTACAAAGTGTAGTACTTATGTTGAACTCCAAAGATGAGTAGAGTGTTTTTATTCCATCTTCATAAAAGATTATAAAGGAATGTTTTTAGCATGAACTCTGACTTGGGAGATGCTAAGGGCATGATGAGCAGGTTCATGGCATGCACACCATTTTTTTTTTTTTTTTTTAGAGAGTCAGTGGTTGATTTGGGATAGTTTGGTGGTTTCATACATTTGTGAAGATTCAAGGACTACCTTAAGCTGTATTTAATGGATGACCCCATGATGTAGGTTCTAGTGGTGGTATTTGACCTGTTGGCCCCTCTGCAGCTCATGGGGGTGGGGGAGTCATTTAACCCTTACGGGTGGTCAGAAAGCAAAACTAACAGTACTTACCACTTTCATATGTAAGCATACATTGACTACACTTGCCAGAGCTGTATTACTTTCCCGTCTGCCACAGGAACACTGACCAACTGTGTCAGATGTGAGGAAGCTTGGCCTAATCTGCTCTCCCCGTTCTCTCCCACATTTCTCACCATTCAACAACCCCCTCTGGAGTACAGCCAGGAGAGAATCAGAGCCTCACGCTTGATATACCACATCAAGTGCCTGACCTGAGTGATACCAGCCAGGGTTTTTGGGTGGATCTGTTTTATACTTGTAGCAGAAATGAGAGCTGCCATTTAAAATGGTCTCTGGTGGGACACCTGGATGATTCAGTCGGTTAAGTGTCGTCTACTCTTGATTTCAGCTCAGGTCATGATAGCAGGGTTATGAGATCAAACCCCATGTTGGGCTCCGTGCTGGGTGTGGCGCCTGCTTCAGATTTTCTCTCTCTCGCCCTCTGCCCCTCCCCTCCCCCACTTGCTTGTGCATGCGAGTGCTCTCTCTCTTAAAAAAAAAAAACCTCTGGCCCCTTACTGGTCAGTCCTTAGATGGGATCCCATTGCTCCTTCAATAGTGGGCAAGTACAAGCAGAGTGGGTGGAACAGGATGGTGTGCGTAGCTATTGGTTGAACTTGGAGTGAGAGTTGGGCTGGCATTGAGAGCTGTTTGATTGGCAGTACAGGTAGTCCTCGGGACGTAGGGAGGGGGCTTGATTCTAGGTATCATGCAAGGAACAAGAGGTGTGGAAAAAACAAGTCTCCGTCTCTCATTCCTTCTGAAATACTTTCTCATATCTCTTAGGGCGGGGAACCAAGGCTGCTTCCTTGGTTATAGATCCATTTATTCAAAGCAAGGCAAAGAGCAGTAGGCGGCTGTGCTATGAGAGATGCTCCTGAGAGAAATGCCCGTCTTTTTAGATGTCTGGGGTGAATACTCACATGGATTTTTACAGATTACGACACTAGGTAGTGGAATGCTAAAGCTGCTCCACCATCCACGCTCATTGTAGATGTGGACACTGAGTTCCAGGGATAGGTAGCTGGCGAGTGTCAGACTGAACTAACCTTCATGTTGCTACTCAGCCTCCTTAATTTGACGTCGGCAGGTGAAGGGGTTCGCCACCTGAGTGAGTGGAAGATGTACTGCCAGACCCAGATCTCCTACTTAAGGTATAACCTTGTCCAGTTACTTAACAACTTTGTCCCTCTGTTTCTCAACTGGCAAATCCGAAGAGTAAGGTTGTTGTGAGGAGGAAAATGCAAAAACACCCATGCAAATGCTGAACCGAGTTCCTGGCTGACGGCTAGAGCTCAGTAAGGGCAAGCTACTGGCATCGTTGTGATTGTTATTCCCTTTTGGCTATTTTGCTCTTTTCCTAGCGGTTTTGTCAATATTTAAAAAATGAAAAGTAGAAATGACACCTTATGAAAATGAAACTTAGGAATTATTTATAGATTCAGTTGGCCACATTTAACATGAGATGATGTGCTGAGTTGTATGTAAAAGAGAGTCGTAGTTTAGCTCTCATAGAAAGGCCAACTCTGTGTGTGTGTGTGTGTGTGTGTGTGTGTGTTTAAGAAAAATCCATTTTCTTCGTTTAGGCATGTAACAGAAAAATGTTGATTTTTTTTGGTAACTTCCTAGAACCATAGGGTTTTGAAACTTAAATAAATAGTATGTTCACATTCGCTACTCCCTTGATTTATAAGGAAGGAAGTAGGCCAGAGAGGTAAGTGACATATTCATAATAGAGCTAGGCAGGCAGCTTGTGGCCTCACTCCTTTGTGTCATAGACATGTGTTATAGATTTTCATGAGTATCACCTGCTTAGCTCATCTGACACGAATTTGCTTCAATATCGGATGGTTGTAATGAGAATTTCACTGAACACTTCTCATGCAGATAAAAATAGCTAATTGAAATTTTTAGACAGTTTATAAAATACTTCAGTAAGGTGTGTTTCCTTAATGATGGAGAGATGAAAAGCTTGAAGCAGAGTTGGGAAGAAGCTAAAAACAGATCAGTGATTAAAAACCTCTTTCAAAGACAGGTGTGAGTGAGTGAGTGAGTGTGTGTGTGTGTGTGTGTGTGTGTGTGTGTGTGTGTGAATTACTCTGTGGGTCTAGAGATTAACAAAATGAAATTTGAGCCAGTATCTTTGAAGCCTTTTCCTATTTTGTCATTCAGTTGAGTGGCTTTGGGAGACCATCACTTTCCCTTTCCACATTTTGACTGTGTTTAAAATAGAGCATAAAATAACTTCGAAGGATAGAAGTCCTTCAAAGGATCGAAACATCAGGTTTTTAAGGCTGACGAAGTGCACTCAGTACAGTAATACTTTACCTGCATGTCTGAAATGAGTTGCCATTCTGGGCTTTGGCTGTGGTTTTCTTCAGATATCATTAAAATCAACGGGTGGCACATTAATTTTAAAAAGGCAAATAGTGAAAAGTTTTTGAAAAGGATGGCAATAATCCAGTCATTCAGGCATTTATCACCTTAATGACTGAGGGGTGAGAAATTGCAAGGAGACAGCTATCCTGAGCTGAAAGTGTGTGAATCGTTGCTGACTAATTAACAGTGGTTAATTAGTCAGGCATGCAAGCCACACTGCAGAACTTTAAAAAATGATTTCAGATTAAATATTGTGATTTTCTATACTTCATCCTTCCTATATAGTTATAAAATAAAGAGGAAAAGCAAATGTAAAATAAACCTGGTGTGAAACCAAAATGTAACAAAACAAAACAAAAAAAGCTTCATTTGTGATATTCATCTGGTTGCTCCATTTAAGATTGTTTGGCATGGCTATATTATCCTCGAAAGCAAACTGGAGGTGGTTTTTGACTTAAAAAAAAACTGAAATGAACAAGGGAAATAGGAACTGGATATTTGCATTCAGTTTCCATTTAGTATGAAAATATGTAACAAATAAAAACATTTCCATTTTAAGTACCGAATGAATGGCAGTATGAAGCAAAGAATTAAATTTATCCAAAAGCATGTTTTTAAACAAAAGTTTTTTTGGGGGGGGAGTGGGGGGGGAAGGCTTGCAAATGTTACTCATTGGCCTATTTGAAAGAGATGGGCAGGAAGGCCGAGAATGGAGCGGCAGCCTGTCTGAAATGGTTATATGATTGGAGACTGTTTCCTCACCTCCCTGGATCCCGGTTCCTTCATCTGAAAAATAAAATGATTTGACTAGGTCATCTAAAGATGGCTTTCATCTCTGCAAATAATCTGTCATTATTAATAATTGGAGAATTCTGAGATCAGTATGGGCTGAGAGCTTGAAAGCTTCCTTGAGGATATTAACAGGAACCAGATTTTGAAGGAAATCTAAAACTTGTTTTTCAGCAAGAGGGCATTTCTCTTGGACATAGAGCATGAACAGAGACACTGGGAGGGGGTATCCTCGCAATTTATTGCCTGATGATTAGACAAGCAATAGTCATTGACTCTATAGGGGGATTAGATCAGGGATTACCTCAGCAGATTTGGGGCAGCCACTGAAAGAAATTTCCAAGCCCTCGGAAAGAAAGCGCTACTTTGAATAGAGGTCTATGGAAGTTGACGAATATGAAGGATTGCAGGTCTGCTTAGGTGCGAACTTTAACATACTTCCCATTTTTATGAAGTAAGGACTAAGGAAAAAGTCGGCAGGGGGACATTAACGGAAGACTGCAGATACATCTGCCGGCCTGGGCAGAGGGAGCCTTGTGCAATGAGTTCTCCTGGGTGCTGAGAGGGAGGTGGGGGAGGAAAGGAACTGACAGAATGAGCTGGCTGAGAGCTGGGAGGTCCCAAAGACTGTCAGGAGGTGGCTCTGCTTCAAGATGGGGAACACTGAATTAGAAATCTTTGTGATTTGAATTAATAAGGCTCAGGCTGTGACCACATGAATGAGATTTGCTGTGCAATGGGGACAAGTCAGCACACACAATTCGGGGGAGAATGCGCGAGGTGTGGGGGCAGAGTGACACAGTTGTTTAAAAGCTAAGGCTGATGATTGCAGAGTGCAGGGTGAAAAATCTGATCCAGGAGCAGGGGAAAGAGGGGAGGGGAGGGGAAGAAGTGCGAGTGTGTTGGTTGTGAGACTTGTTCCTAAAACCGGCTGTGTCATTGTGAGTAACCTGCTGTGAGTGTAATCACTTAACCTCACAGGACCTCTGTGTTCTCAGAGGCGAAAATGAGGGTGAACAGAGTTGAACTGTGTCTGCA
Organism: Neomonachus schauinslandi; assembly: GCF_002201575.2. Taxonomy (NCBI): domain Eukaryota; kingdom Metazoa; phylum Chordata; class Mammalia; order Carnivora; family Phocidae; genus Neomonachus; species Neomonachus schauinslandi. The sequence goes on from NC_058410.1 coordinate 34,064,810, forward strand.
CTTCTCAGTGGGGGCAGTATTGCCCTCTGAAGGGCATTTGGGAAATTGGTGGGGCTGTTTTATGCCATCTTATTGTTTGCAGGGCAGGCTGCCGTTGTGATAGATATCCTGCAGTTTCAGGACAGTCCTGCCAAACAGAGAATTGCCTGGCGGCCTTCATGCCTTTAGAATGACCCAGTTGGCATTCCTGAAGAATGTCCTAGAAAAACGTTTCATTTCTGCTTATCTTTTTTTTTTTTTTAAGATTTTATTTTTTCATTTGGGGGAGGGCTTGGGGGGGGGGGGGGGGGGGGGGCAGAGGGAGAGAGTCAAGCAGACTCTGCACTGAGCACGGAGCCCCACGCGCGGCTCAGTCTCACAACCCTGAGATCATGACCTGAGCCAAAATCAAGAGTCGGACGCTTAACCGACTGAGCCACCAGGGTGCCCCTCATTTCTGCTTAACTCAAGTGTTTAATTCCATGTACCACTGATCCCTTTGATCTCTTAGTTTCTATTTTTTAAAAAATTTTATTTATTTATTTATTTATTTGACAGAGAGAGCGACATCAAGAGAGGGAACACAAGGAAGGGGAGTGTGAGAGGGAGAAGCAGGCTTCCCGCGGAGCAGGGAGCCCGACACGGGGCTTGATCCCAGGACCCTGGGACCATGACCTGAGCCGAAGGCAGATGCTTAATGACTGAGCCACCCAGGCACCCCTCTATTTTTTTTAAGAGGAGTTTTTTCTGATCTTGTTTCTTTCCCCAAATCTAAACTCACTCATTATAAGTAGATCTAAGCAGTTGACTACTTCCTTATGTCTTTTAGTATCCAGACATCCACTTACTGAAATACATCATGTTTTAAATTTCTTTATTTTTCCTTAATCTTATGATAAAAGGGCATATGCACATATGCATATATCTTATTAAAATTATGTAGAGCTAAATGATCAGATTTTCACTTTAGTACGGTGAAGGCAGAGATGATAAACTATGTATTCTCTTAAGAGCAAGTCTGTTAAGGTTGAGAACCACTTAACCAGAGAGGTTTCAAGGTTCCCAATTTCTGACTTCGGTAAATAACCGTGGCTCTGTGAATGTTATGATTTGAAGAGGTAGGTTTTCTATACTGGGAAATGTTGAAAACTGACAGCATCAGGATGAGAACTGAGTGGAAAGCAGATACTCCTTGTGAATCCAGGAAGTCCTGAAGCGGTTGTGATCTATCTGGAGGGGAAGTACATGATGGGCCCTTGGGGAGAGAGTGTTTCCTGCTGATGTAAGTAGATGGGGTGAGGGGGAGAAGAGTGTGTTGGTTTGGCAGCCCATGGAGGAGGGGAGCAGAGGGGGGAGGGCATTAAAAAACAGGAGTTATGACTTCACACTCATTTTTTTAAGCTTCATCTGGATGATTCTCCTTTTGATATGAAGTGGGTGGTGTAAGAAGTTTTTCAAATAATTTAGCTACCTTCCAGTGTGTATCCCTTTCTTCTGGAAGTTTACTTTTTTACATTATGACATGGTGCCATCACTCATCATTACCGTCAAGGTCCTCTACCGGAATGCAGGAAGAAAGTTACCTGTGATATGCAATCTTCCTTTCTGTTTCAATAAGCCCACTATTGCCACTTGAGTTTTAAATGGGAGAATTTCTCTGTCTTCTGCTTGTAAGCTTGAATAGTATATGAAAGAATACCTAAAATAGTAGAACTACAAGCAACTATAGATACCTGCCATAAGAAAAAGTATAAATGTCAAAATAATGCAGTGCATTATTTATTTATTTAAAATGCAGTGTGGGATTTTTCTTAGGTTTATTTCCGTTTCTTTAAATTTATTTTTATTTTTAAAAATTATTTATTTGATAGAGACAGACAGCGAGAGAGGGAACACAAGCAGGGGGAGTGGGAGAGGGAAAAGCAGGCTTCCCGCAGGGCAGAGAGCCCGATGCAGGGCTCGATCCCAGGACCCTGGGATCATGACCTGAGCTGAAGGCAGACGCTTAACGACTGAGCCACCCAGGCGCCCCTTTAAATTTATTATTTATTTATTTATTTATTTATTTAAAGATTTTATTTATTTGTCAAAGAGCAGAAGCAGGGGGAGCAGGAGAGGGCGAGAGAGAAGCAGGCTCCCCACTGAGCAAGGAGCCCGATGTGGGACTCGATCCCAGGACCCTGGGATCATGACCTGAGCCGAAGGTAGACGCTTAACCGACTGAGCCACCCAGGTGTCCCTAAATTTATTTATTTTTAAAAGATTTTATTCAAGAGAGAATGTGAGCACGGGGAGGGGCAGAAGGAGAGGGAGAAAGAAAATCTCAAGCAGATGGCACTGAGTGCAGAGCTCGATGTGGGGCTTGATCCAGTGACCCTGAGATCATGACCCGAGCCTAAACTAAGAGTCAATGCTTAACCGACTGCATCACCCAGGCACCCTTTGGGTCTCTATTGTGTAGTATTTGGCCCTTTGCATATATTATTGCCAGGCTTCATAAACCATGCAAGGTAGATATTTGTATTTAATTTTACAAATAAGGAAAGGGATGCTCCAAGGCGTTAGACAGTTTGCCCAAGGCTCTCTATGCAGCTAGTGATAGGGTTGTTGGACTCAAGCCTGCACTTGTCTCCGTAACACTGGACTCTCTTGGGACAAGACTCCCATCAGAATCTGGGATTGTATCATATACTCGCTTTGGATGTCAGGGAAAGTAGGGAGAATGTGAGACAGGATGGGGAGTGTGCAGACAAGGTGCTTGGGGGAAGGAAAGGTACTTGAGTCAGATGGGCTTGGCAAGTGCTCTTGGACAGAGTAGGGTCTTTGAAGAGAGAGGTAGGTTGAGTCCAGAGTCGGGGGAGAAGCTGGGGCAGAGCTCCCAGGGTCCCAGCTCCTGAACAGCAGACCGAAGGGTCTGGAGACCAAATGAGCCAGACTGCTCCTGTGCTGTGTTCTTAGGGTTTACAAAGAACATTAGAAGAGAATTTGGAGATGATGAAGCTTGTTGAATCTGTAAAATGTTTTTCCATAGCTTTGGGTGAATATTTGGATAAACTGACGGTTTGAGGATGAATGGTTGAGGATGCTACATTGCTACTGCAACACGTGCTCTATCATGCAGTGATGACTTTGTTCAATAAAAAAAAAAAGATTGTTCTCAAGTAAATGATGGTGAAAAGCAGTGGGTTGCTGTCATGTCTTGGCCTGAAAAGCACGACTCCCTCTACCTCTAGAAAAGGACTACTTGAATGAGGAAAAATGAATATAACAATACCAAATAAACTTGTTGTATGATAATTCCCAAAGGATAGTAGGTAGTGACTAGGGGACTTTAAACGTCTGTGGTGTCTTCAGGTTGCAGCCGTGCTCAGATTCCCGGGGGGGGGGGGGGGGGGGGGCATTTGAAAGCCAGCAGGAGAAGAGAGATGGGAACTGTTGTTTGCCTCTTTCCTCATTCTCTGTACTTCTTTTTGATAGATGTGCACGTCCTTTTTTCCCCTGGAAGAAAGGATGCCAATGATGGTTCCTCCTCTTGCTTTTCCAATGTTCCATTGTCTCTCGACCTTCCTCTCCCTCCTTGTTTTTCGACTCTCTTGCACACACATATTTCAGGAAGCCTGGTGACCTTCCTCCTCTCGGCCAGGAGCTCGGGCAGACATTATCAGCCTCCAGTCCTTGGCCAGGAGCCTGCTGGGAACCACTGGGGTTCTTGTCAGTTTCCCTTTGCCCTTCACATATCTATTGCCTTCTGCTTGGCAGACCCTGACCTGAGGATAGTAGCCAATACTGTGCAAGCCACTGGATCTCAGTAAATGTTTCCTGAATGAGTTTGTTACTCACTGGGAGAAGAGAACCCTTTCATGGGAAGACGTCCTCCTTAGGTATCTGTGGATCCAAATATATATTTCTTTTTCTGTAGACCTGGTTGATGCCTGACTCAATATTGCAGGTTTTTAGTTATTTTAAATTTATAAGTGCTCTGTGCAGAAAGCATTTATTTATTTATTTATTTATTAAAGATTTAATTTATTTATTTGAGAGAGAGAGAATGAGAGAGAGCACATGAGAGGGGGGAGGGTCAGAGGGAGAAGCAGACTCCCCGCCGATCAGGGAGCCCGATGCGGGACTCGATCCAGGGACTCCAGGATCATGACCCGAGCCGAAGGCAGTCGCTTAACCACCTGAGCCACCCAGGCGCCCCAGAAAGCATTTATTAAAGACATAGGGAACATCTGGCTTATGGACCAAATAGGGGTTGTAATTTAATTTTATTTACCCCTGAAAAGTATTGAGATATCACAGTTCTGAAGATGTCACCATGATTTTTGAAAACATTAAACAATAGTGCCCACAAGATGGGGATGTTATTCCATGGGAAAAAAGAAAAAAAAAAAAAAAAAAAAGGCTTTTTTTTTTCTTGGTAAAATTGGGGCAGTGTGGGATTCCCCACTTTTCAGAGTGGAAAGATAGTGGTTTTTTAAAATCTGAAAATAAGGAGTAAAAACGATTTTATAAAATAATTATTATAATTTGTGTTTCAATATTTTCTGAAATTTATTGACACTAATTAATTTCTCTGTTCTATATGGGAGCTTGAATCTATTTTTCTTTTTTTTTCTTAAGATTTTATTTATTTGTGGGGCGGGGGAGCACGCAAGCACAAGCAAGGGGAGAGATGGCAGGCAGAGGGAGAAGCGGGCTCCCTGCTGAGCAAGGAGCCCTTTGCAGGACTGGATCCCAGGACCCTGGGATCATGACCTGAGCTGAAGGCAGACACTTAACTGACTGAGCCACCCAGGCATTCCTTGAATCTGTTTTTCTTAACGAATATTTGTGTATAAATTAGATATTTGACCCTCAGTATAAAAACTGTGCTTCATCTCAGATTTAAGGGAGGAACTATTCAGCATGGCAAAGAACAGGAAATAGACTTCTGACAGGTACAGGAGAAAAGGATGGGGTTCCCTGTCAACAAGGAGTTATAACCTCATTTGTGCATTGAGATACACACACACAAAACGACTAGAACACCAGCTAGTGTTATTTATAACTGCATGTGCATTTGTTTTTAATCTCTACCCTGTGTATTCCCAAAAGGATTTGTGTCTGTATAGGAGTATTTATAGTCCGGGTGTAAATCAGTTTATAATGAGGTACCTTGTGAGAGAATTAGCTGGGGAAGAGAGGAAGCAGGGACCCGAGTCAGGTTGGAAGGCTTCCCAGAGCAGTGAGCCTCCGGGATGGGGATGTCTGGGTAGTGCTGGGGGTTTCTTGGCAGGGGAAGCGGTGTGAACAAACTAGTGGATGCTCTAAAGGAGTTCACTGAGAATGTAATAGTGGTGTGGTTGAACACCTGGCATCCTTTTGGCTGCTAAACATGGGAGCATCCATTTTGATTTGGGGAACTCCTTTCTGAGCTTTGCTGGGAGGCAGGGCTCTCCTTTAACTGAAAGCTAGGTATTGGCGGTGTGAGCTGCATTACCTACTGTTTCACACTGTCCTTGGACCAATCCATGGCCTGATTTGGGGGCATTATTCCTGGCTGCTGGACATTCTGGGAGCCTGCCGGTAGGTTTTTCGTAAAATTCTCTTCTACTTAATCAGAACTGATGTCTGTAACTTACAATCAAAAGCTCTGTAGTTAGAAAAAAAAGAAGAAGAAATAGATACACATTATTGAACTCTGTTCTTTAAGCCAAGAAAGTTCCATGTGTTTTGTGGACATACGCTCATTCAAGTCTCACTTGGACTCTGAAAGGAGGTAGTGATGTTGGGCCCCAATCTACAGGAGAAAAAAACTGAGATTCAGGGAGGCTAAGTAACTTGACCAAGGTCATACAGGTAGCAAACAGAGAGCTGGGATGTGATCCAGGCTTTTCTGACAAGGAAACTGTGATCTTAACCTCTACACTCTGCCACCTGCCCTCCAAGGAGAGCAGATCTTAAATATTCACTACCTGTATGTATTTGGGAATATACTTGATTACAAAAGGATTTTTCTCAGAACACAGTTGAGGAACGATTTGACTCTCTTACTTGGTTGGCTGTCAAAAAATAGGCTTTGACAGGCATAGATTGTCATTGGTTAAATATGCAATTAGAGGTGAGGCTTTCTCACCCTTGGCCTGCTTTGCTTTCATATGTTTGGTCCTAATACAAAGGCAGACAGCAGATCCTGAAAGACTATGCCCCTTTAGAAGGGGAAGTGATGGAGAAGAAAGGAGCTTATCACTGCTCTGTCAAGAGTTCTGCTTGTCATATCATTAAATTTTAGTAACCCGGGGCGCCTGGGTGGCTCAGTCGTTAAGCGTCTGCCTTCGGCTCAGGTCCTGATCCCAGGGTCCTGGGATTGAGCCCCACATCAGGCTCCCTGCTCGGCGGGGAGCCTGCTTCTCCCTCTCCCACTCCCCCTTGCTTGTGTTCCCTCTCTTGCTGTGTCTCTGTCAAATAAATAAAAATCTTTAAAAAAAAAAAAATTTTTAGTAACCGCTGGGTAAGTTTTGTCTGGAACAGTCTATCCCCAGATATCTACACGGCTAAACCTCCCCTACCCCCCCCAGTCCATTCAGGTCTCTGCTCAAGTGTCTCATCAGAGAAGCCTTCTCTTTCCATCTCTAACAATCCAACCTCCCCTCCCCCACCCTCTTAACCCACTTAATTTATTTGCATAGCATTTCTCACCCCTAATAGGTTATAAATATTTTTGTTTCTTTTCTGTCTCCTTAACACTAGGATGTAAGCTTTGAGAGTGGAGACTTTATTTTGTTCACTGTGGAATTTCCAGCATTTAGAAGGTACCTAATACATAGTTGATGCTCAATAAATCATTTCGAGTAAATGAATGAATGGGAGGAAACTGAAGCTCTCAGAATTTTAGATAATTTGTCTAAGATCTCATGGAAGATGATGGAACCACGTATCAAACTCTAGTCTCTGTGGCTCCTAAAATCTCTCATGATCCCCCTTATATTAATGTCCCTCTGGGAAAATTCATATATTTGTACATGATCAGAGTCAGAGACCTCTCACGGGATTTTTTTAGACGGGGGTTGGGGGGGGAATCTGAAGTAGCCATTCCAACTTTCTGATTTTACAAATGAGGAAATAAACATGATCCATTGAGGTTAGGTGACTTGATCAAAGTAATCCTGCACTTGACTGATGGAGGAAGGACCAGAATCACGATACCCAGTCTCCAGTTCATCTCCCCCAACCCTGCTGCATTTGCTTTCTTTTTGATAGAATGAGCCCTATTTTGATGCAGAATTCGTATATCCGTCATCAGTGATGGCTTTGAAATAATGGGGTCACGTCATTTCAGTGCCTTAATATTAATGCAGTAAAGTGGAGACTGCGAACCAGAGACCCACAGGGACCAGCAGATAGCGTAACATTCTGGTAGCGAGGCTGGGAACTCCGGCACACTGGAAGCATATCCCTTGATCAAGGGGGCCAGCCCCACAGCACCTGCTGCCTACCCAGAGAAACCTGTTACAAGAGAAAGATACGGTAAATGAATCTAAAAATGTTCGAAACACCCTGCTGACCAGACAAAATACTTCTGCCAGCCAGATCTAGCCTGCAGGCTCCCAGTTTATGACTCCTGAGGTTTTAGTCTGAACAGCTTTTTTCTTTCCAGAGGAGTATGTTTCAGTAAGTGGGAAGATGCTGGAGAATATATGTGAAGTTCTGTCACTGTAGTTTGTTGTTCTTTAGACCAGCCAAAGGATCAGTGGGTTGGCCTGTCAAAGTTCACAGAGGGAAAATAAGTATCAATAAAAGAGTATTTACTGCCTATTTTTATTGCCCTGGTGATAAAGTTGAAGAGTAATGTGTTTTCTCTTCCATAATACCATCTGTCCTAATGGAAGGTACTTGGTTATGCTATTTACTGACCGAGAATCAGGAAACCTGCTTAGAGATTTGGTGCAGCCATTAACTACCTGTACGTCTCTGGACACATCCCCCAGTTTTTTCTGTTCTGCCATATTCATGTTTGAATCCTTAAGGGCTGGACCTAGGAGGCCTAGGAAGCAAAGGATGTGAGGACTTCATGCAGGACTTGAACTCGGTTCTTTGTCTTTGTCTCTTAAAAAAGCCCTTGTTGGACCGGGAATGGATTGTTTCTGTGTGTCATGTGGGTCTGTAAGCGTATTGATACGTATTGATAATCACAGTGGATTTGCTGCCATTCCTCGTGCGTGTTGGCTGTGAAACGGCAGGTGTGAGAACCGTCTGACCTACTGATTGCTAGGGTCCTTCAGGCTCCAAATTCCACTACAATTTGAGTTACCCTTTTTGAGGTTTCAAAGGCTTTTATCATGTAGAGACTAAGAGCCTAAGAGCGTGGGTGGGTCCTGGGGCCCCCAGGCGTGGGTTGCAGCCTGGCTTTGTTGGTCACGTTCATTGATTTTTCTTTAAGCTTCAGTTACCCCAGCCCTAAGATGGGGATAATAATAGTGACCGCCTCATAGTCTTATTGTTGAGATCATTGTTCCTGGCAAATTATCAGATGCTCCTTTTATTATTTTCGTGGAGTGGCTATGCAGTGTGGTTAGGGAACGTTTAATTAACATTTACATTTGGAATACAGCGTGAGAATTCCCCCCTTGCCCGGCAGATTGCGGCCCTCCAAGTGTCTTTGTAGGAACCGAGACGTGTTGGGATTAGAAGTCGACAGGGTTAGCGTGCCACCTGGGATTGGAATGACACTGACGATGAAGTCTGGAGGTAGAGGCAAGTGAATCTTGTATCAATGCAGATGTCAGCTGTGGGTGTCCTGATGTTAACCAGAGAGCTACCTTTGGGATCTGTGGCTGGGTGAGCGTGCCCGTGAGCCCCTGCACAGTGAACCCAAAGGCTCTACATGCAGATCTGGTGTTAGCTGAAGGAGACCGTCTGAGGCCAGCAGGCTGCGGAGAGAATTTACTACATGATGAGACACTGCGGAGGCTTTTCCTGTTCTAGTGGGAAGGGCATTTGCACCGGAGGAACAAAACACCTCTTCACAGCCATACTGGGGCATAATTTAAGGCAAGAGGGTGGCAGTAGACAAATTGCGCCCACTTCAAAAGAAGAGTTGGAGTTTACACTGAGTGTTTGTTCCGAGTTGCCGAGAAGCAGGCATCGTCGTGCCCTCCTGGGCCCTTCAGACGGGTTGCTACTTGAAAGAGCCTCCTGCCCGGGTCTGCTGCCTTTTCACCTTCTGCCATACTGGTACTCATGGACGCTGTCTCCCACATAGAAGCACAGCTTGCTGCTCCCGGCTTTGCTTCTGTGACCTGCAGGAAAACCAAATTAAAAAAAAATATATATATATTTTTAAGGCTTTTACATGGGATGGAAATTACACACAGTGGTTTTAATCATTTGGCCGTAGCAAGAAGCATTCTGAGGGTCTGAGGCCTCAGGGACTTGCACGGGGCTTGGGAGGGGCCCTTGGTTGCAAGGCCTTACTTAGCATTAGCATTCTCTGTGTGTGTGTGTGTGTGTGTGTGTGTGTGTGTGTGTGTCAACACCGGGCAGCGACGTCAGTGTCACCTGGGAAACAGAAGACACAGAAGAGCACTGGATGGACTTGAAATCAGCTCTGCACAGCCGTTGGAGTCTGGACAAAACTTCAGGAAAGTTGTTCGCCGGGTGAGATGGTGGGATGAGGGAGCTGGGATGGGCTGAGGGTGGGGAATGGGACATTCTTCATGCTCTTGTTAGGGAGTGTTTGGAGGCCATAAATAAGTCTCACCTTCCTACCAATTTAAATAATAGGCAGTTGCAGCCGGAAATCTCCTTGGAGGAGAGTTCTCAAGCCCCCCTCATCATCCAGCTGAGGAGGCAGGCATGCAGGGATGGGGGGTGGTGAGATGCTCTGCCTGGGGTGGTGGGATCTGGTGAAGCCAGCCTGGAATCCTGGCCTTCTGATTCTCTCACTCACGCTGGTCACCTCTATCCCAGCAAGTGGTGGCCCCAAAGTTTCCACTGCATTCTGCCTCTACTCACATCAGATTTGTTTTTCAACAAATTTGTTCAGTATTTTTGAATACTAAGGAATGTTAATATGATTTTTTCTTAATCATAAGTGGAAGTTCTTTGTAGCTTTAATGGGGATTCACCATTGTGGTTCTTTCATTATTTTTAAAGGTTTTGTTTCCTTTCTCTCCTCTTCCTCTTCCTTGTGAAGGTTCAGTTTTTATTAAATGGACTGAACAAGAGAGCACCGTTGTTTGCCTTTATGATGATTATTTTAATTCCAAACATGTGGCCGCCTCCTCAGCACACGGCTTCTTCTGTCCTATTTAAAGTTCTCTGTTTTCTGTATGCTCTCTTTCACCCCTGTAGTTTCAACTCATGTATATGCTGCTGACTTCTAAACTCATCTTCCCTTTGGTCAGTGGTCAGTTCCTCTTTCACGAGCTCCTGATCTCAATTTTCAGATATTCCAGCAGTTCTTCTCTAACTTAATGTGCATGGAAGTCACCTGGGAATTTTGGTAAAATGCAGATTGGGATTCAGCAGGTCTGGAGTGGAGTCTGAGACTCTGCCTTCCTGACAAGCTTGTTGCCAATGTTGCTGGTTCTGGGAACACACTTTGTACCCAAAGGACCAGTGAGTACGGTATAGAGGTGAAGGCAAATGATTCTCGTAAAAGATGGGTGTGAGCCATAGGCATCCTGATGTCGCCCCTAACATTTCAAATCCAGCACATCGTAACTGACCGCATATCTCTGCCAAACCTGCCCTTTGCTCTGTCATCCCCCTCCCCGTGAGTGACAACCATCCACTTGCCTATCGGAGAACAAACTATATGATCATCTTGATGTCTTCAGTTTCCTTCATCCACTATATATAATTTTGAGTCTACTTGGGAGAAGCTGCTTGACTTTGTCCTTTCACTTCTGTTTCTACCCATGCCCTCTGGATTCAAATCCTTACCGTCTCCCCCAGGGACCCCCAGACTCCAGAGCATTGTAGCATCAGGCTGTCTCTGTGTATTTTACTTCTTAAACTTTGTTTCCTGAGCATTAATTTGGTAGTGACATTTGCTTGTTTAAAAACCTTCCACCATTGCATTCCAAGTGTCTTGAGAGGACAAGTAACGTCCAACACAATTTGGCTGTAGCCTTTTTGCCCCCCAATGCCTAACACCCCCCCAACCCTTCCAGCCGGTTGCACCTCCCTGCAAGTCAGTGCAGTCTGTCTGCATCAGTCTGCTCAGTTTCCCGGGCTCACCGGATAGGCTTCTCTTGCTTTGTTCATATGGTTGCCACTGCCATGAATGCCTTTCTTGTCATGTTCTACCTAGCAAAGTCCCATTTAGCCTTCAAGATCCAGCTCCTATCACCCTTGTGTGAAGCCTTTACCAAGTCCCCAACCTGGCGCTTGTGACTTCGGCAATCTGTTTCCATAGCAATTACCACTTGCAATTATTTTGGAGTTTCCATTGTGCAGGTCATTGTTGCCTACTAAATTCTACATCTACCGTGTCTGAAATACATCTGAATTCTATAGTTCAACATAGCGTGGAGTAAAGTAGTTTTTCGCTAAATATTCTGAGTCCATGAAAAAAAACTAATATTCTGTAGACAAACGGGCATTAACTTTTGCATGTGGGAAGGAGGGGGAATTACAGCATTTGTATGTATTGGGCTCCACAAAGAGAACCTGCCCAATGCCTCACTCGTTCTGCAGCTGCACTGCCAAGAAGCTCACCGCCATCCACCTGTGAGTATTGTGCACTTGAAATACAGCTAGTTCAAGTTGAATGCAAACGGAAGTTACAGGATTTTGAAGACTTGGAATGAAAAAAGTAAAAGATCTCATTAATACTTTTTATATTGATTACATGTTGTAGTGATAATATCTAGGGTGTATTTGGTTAAGTCAGGTATACTATTACAACTACCTGATTATTTTTTACTTTTTTTTTTTAAAGATTTTTTTTATTTATTTATTTGTGACAGAGAGAATGAGAGAGAGAGAGCACATGAGAGGGGGGAGGGCCAGAGGGAGAAGCAGACCCCCCGCCGAGCAGGGAGCCCGATGCGGGACTCGATCCCGGGACTCCAGGATCACGACCTGAGCCGAAGGCAGTCGCTTAACGACTGAGCCACCCAGGCGCCCCTTTACTTTTGTTTTTAAAGATTTTGTTTATTTTAGAGAGGGAGGGAGAGCGAGCAAGCGAGCAGGGGGAGGAGCAGAGGGAGAGGGACAAGCAGACTCCATTCTGAGTGCAGAGCCTATTGTGGGGCTGGACCCCATGACCTGAGCTGAAATTGAGTCGGATGCTTAACCAACTGAGTCACCCAGGTGCCTCTCTTTTTACTTTTTTAATGTGGCCACTATTAAATTAATTTTGTGGCTTGCCTTTATTTCATTTGGATAGCAATGTTGTACAATAATTTGTCACATTCAGGAAGGTTTCCTACCACTCTCCAATTGTGTTTTCTAAGATTCAGTGAAGTATTTAATGTTTAGGGTCAAAATTTCAATCATTATGAGTTATTTAGTTAAAAATAAAATCACTTATGGGTACCTTGCTGGCTCAGTTGGTAGAATATGTGATGCTTGATCTTGGGGGTTGTGAGTTCAAGCCCCATGTTGGGCATAGAGCTTACTTTAAAAAAATCATTTATTTGAATATACTGCCACTGAGTTCAGTTTTCGTGTTGTAGCGTCTTTTGAGACTGTTCTCTTGATTCTTCACTGAACTGCCAAACTGACTCTTAGGGACCTTACCATATTTCATCTGTATTAGTGTCACCTATCCATAAAAACTCAATGTTTATTTATTTTTTTACCATTGTCTATGGAGTAATAAGAAATGGAAAGTGATAAATTTTATTATAAAATTTGGAATCCATGTCCTCACCTCTACTGCCTGCATGGTTTCGCACTACTTGTGCTGGATCAAAATCACATTCGTTACATACCATCATTAAAACCTTCTGCCTAATTAAGTTTTCAGTGTTTAAAGCTTAAGGATTCTATAAAAGTTTTTTTTTTAAACTTGAGATGCCTAAGGCAGTTGTTTTTCTAATTTTCTGTAGTCATAAGATACTTTTTCCAGTGCATTCTTAAATGGATCTCAAATCAAATCAAAGGGAAGCTGCTGTGGTTGAGGGGTGAGTGGAAGACCCAGAGAGGCCCTTCCCCACCACCTCAGTTTGCCCTGCTTTGGAAAATGAAACACTAAGGCAAAGTGGCAGGTTCAATTAAGGCTTTATATGTGAAAAATCAGTGTGAACAGATTAGAGTTATGTAATTTTTAAAATTGGAAGAGACTTGAGGTATTATTCTTCATGTTGTAGAGTGAATGATCTGTCATGCTCACACAAAGAACAGCAGGGCTGGAGATAGGCCAACTTCTGTCTGCCAGTAGAATTTTTCCTAAACTATCCTATGATAATAACTTAAGAAATATTCTTTCTTGGGACATTAATATGGCCCAGGAGTGATGACAGCATTTCAGGAGGGAATAAGAACCTACTGGACATAAGGTGAAGGTGTGTACGTACACACGCACACACACACACACACACACACACACGTGAATGCTTAGGAGGTAGCCAATGAATGTGTTTCTTTTCTCTGCTCTCTTCATAGCTTATTGCAAGTCACTGATTAGGGTTTAAAATGGCACAATGAATTATGCAAAAGCTGTTTCTGCAGGAGGGGCTGTCTTGCAGCCTAATGCAGCACAGATGGAAAGATCGTCTTTTAATCATTGTTCTCACGATACTTGGAAGCTTTTTGAGGAATAAGCAGTCAGAAGTGGAAGTGAATGGCCTTCAGCAGTAAATGAATTCCTTCTGCAGAGAGGAACTGAAATGTATTTATGATGCAGATGGTTGCCCTGTGTTTGAATGCTCATCCTTGTCATCTGATATTCATGCTTAGAAGCAGAATGTATCCTGAAATACTTGGGTTTTAGATGGTTCCACTGGAGAAATTACTTCTGCTCAGGCTGGCCCAACATGTATTATTATTTCTCTTCAAAAATGGTTAGGAGTATTTAAATGCCAGTTCGCTCCAATCATGAAAATATGCAAATTACCTTTCTCTCTCTCTGATCCTTAGTTATTACTAAAGAGACTGAATTAGTTAGCATTCCCTTTTATTAGCATAATATTAATGCAAATGATCAGCAAAGGCTTTTTTAAAAAAGAAAGCAGAACCATGGAAAGCAATTAATAACAGTGCTCACTTGCCTCAGTGAGGAAGAAAAAACATTTATGATTAGGTTTCTAACTTTGGTATCTGTGCCAAGGACCACCCACATGGGCCTAAAAAGGTTGTTTCTAAAATCAACATCAGCTTGGAGGTTTCAGTTGCAGGGCAAAAGCCAATCTTAAAAAGGCCCAAAGGGAAGTTTTTAGGATGATACGGGTTTACCTGTGGGTAGTTCTTCACAATTCCGATGCTCTTCAGCATGAGTGCCATAGGATATATTTCTAAGACATTGATGTTTAAACTATAGGCAGGAAAAGTAAAGGAATGCTATTCAGTGGCCACCTCAATGTATATAGTAAGGACTGAAAACTATTCCCAACAAAGGGGTTAATATAAAGAAGACACCGATTAATTCTTTATTTGCTCAGAGGAAATGGGCTTAAATAAGAGGGAAGTAAATTTGAATCCAATAACAGAAAGACATGGTTGGCTCTGGGGAGAGCTTTATAAAATTAGAATGAGGTATATAGCAAGAGCCTGGAATCTCCCTGCTTACCTGCTCTCACTGTGCTGCAGATTTCTTACACTTTCTGGCATCTGCGTCTGCCTCAGTTTCACCGGAAGTGAGCACTGTGATGCAACCCATTAGCTGCACCACTCACAGCATGAGGCCAACGCTGCCTTATACTGTTATTTTTCTACATGCTTTATCTCCACTATTAGAATGTGTGTGCTCTCAAGGATCCGAGGTGAAGTCCTGGGTTTGGACATCAGTATGGATAGCGCTTTGCAGTCAATGAGGAGTCAGTATTTGTTGAATGAATGTGTGAATCACAGTGTGGCGATCTGTTTATTACTAAAAAGCAAGAACCCAAGCTCTAGAGCATCATTCCACCAAAACACTGAAGTATTGACTTCATTCTGGTTGCACTGTTCTTTTTAGTATCTACTTTACTACTTGAAATGGAAAATATACTTCATTATGTAGATTAGTTTCATTATTAAATCACAATCACAGTGATTTTTAAAAATGAAACTTAAATACAGAATTCTGACTGATACCCATAATGAAGGAAGACCAGTGAATAAATGTAAGCACTGTTGTTCAGTGAAACTTTTTATTCATAAAACTGTTGGATTAAGAAATTACCATTCTTGTATCAGAGTGGTTGGCATATGCTTAGAGCTTCACAAATATTTCTTATAAAAAGCTACCCATTTTACTTTATAGAACCTGCTTCAGCAAATAACTGAAGTCTTTTATAGGTGGGAACCCGTGTTTTTTAAAATAAGATTTATTGGGGCACCTGGGTGGCTCAGTCCTTAAGTGTCTGCCTTCAGCTCAGGTCATGATCCCAGGGTCCTGGGATCAAGCCCCACCTGCATCGGGCTCCCTGTTTGGCCGGAAGTCTGCTTTCTTCCTCTCCCACTCCCCCTGCTTGTGTTCCCTCTCTTGATGTCTCTCTCTCCCTCTGTCAAATAAATAAATAAAATCTTAAAAAAAAAAAGCTGCAAACTTAAAAAAAAAAAAGATTTATTTATTTACTTTCGGGGAGAGAGAGAGAGCGTGCCCAAGCAGGAAGGGGAGAGGGAGAGAATCTCAAGCGGAGATTCTGAGCACAGAGCTCAACGTGGGGCCCCATCTCCCAACCCTGAGATCATGACCTGAGCCAAAAGCAGGAGTCAGACACTTAACCTACTGTGCCGCCAGGCGCCCCAAGGTGGGAACCCTTAACAGTTGGCCCTCAAACACCTGAGTGAAAAAAAAAAAAAAAAGGAAAAGGAAACAAAGAACAGAAAATAGTTCTTAGTCTTGGATCTTTACTGTAAATTATCTGACACCTTAAGTCTTTCTGAAGACTTACCCTGGCTGATAGTAAAAGAAGTTCATCTTTGATGTCCTCATTCACCCTGAGTATTTTGGGGTACATTGTACAAATACTGCCTTCTGCCCTGGTTGGAACAACACCCTCTCAATCCCTTCATATTCTCCATTTAGAACTCACTCAGACTCTGTTCTGGTGTCTAGAGGCTCTGTTCTCTGTTCAGTAGCCCTTTGGCTAATCTCTTACACAGTGTTAGCTTCTTGAGGCAATAGTTCTTTCTTCCACCTCTTTTTCTGGCAATGAGCATCACTGGTACAAGACTGGCTGCGAAGTGAGGTCCTGGGAGCCTTGGCCAGTGCAGAATGCAGGGCTCCTGAAGGTGATCCTGCTTTCACCAAAAGGTGACCTTTTGGAAAAAAGTAGAAATCAATCAACCTGGATTGTTTCTCTGTAGGGAATGTGCAGAAAGGAGAATCCACATCTAGAGCAATGGGGAAAGTAGAGGGGAGAGCAAGAGAGATGGCAAGGGAAGACTAGAGGTGGGAATCCTTGAGCTGAACATTGGTTTAGTATCAGTTTTCTACAGAGTGTCCAGGGAGGGAACTCTCAAGGGCATTGGACTTCTTGGCCTGTTTCAAATTCCCACATGAAATGACATTTTGGAACCAGATGCCATATTGCTTTCACTTAAGTGGGAATTTTGCTGCCCCACGTAAGCAACAAGTAGACCGTAGGCTAGCCTAAGCCTGGTGATGAGCAGGAGACTCAGAGGATTCCTTTTAAGACAGCAGTTAAACTAGGCCAGGTTCAAATACTGCCAGTTTGGAGGAGTTAATCCTCTGAGAATTTGATGTGCCTGTGGGTGGCATTTACCAGGGCTCAGTGTGCCCATAATTCTGCCGGATGATGTGTTAATGCTAAGGAATAGTTTTAGCTATGTTTTCATATTAAATGATTTTTTTCTTTACCTTCTGCATTTCTTCTGCTCACCCCCTGAAGGTTCTCTTCATTTCTTCCCATAAAACCCTTACCCATCCCTCATGGTCACATTAGGTCTCACTGCCCCCCTGAGCGCTGTTCCTGAACTCTAAACAGAGCTCAGTGGCTTTGACTGAAACCGCTTATGTTGGCGGGATTTTTGTTTTGTTTTCCTTCAACTGTTAAGCTTAAGGTCCCCATCCACAAGCAGTATTTTACAATTAGAAATGACCTTTAGTTCCTCATGTTCTTATTTTTCATGTATCTTTCAGGTTACCTGCATTCACATGTCTTGTGTTGTGTCAGCTGAGATTCTAAAACATACTAGGAAAAAAGGGGTCTTAGATAATCTCATTTAAAGAGGAAAAAATTGCCCCTTGATATTCACATATTCCACTTTGTAACTGATTGCGGAAGACATGCAGTGAAAACATCATGGATGAATTGTTTCTAAGCTTGGCTAAATTATTTGATTAGCTGGAAATTATTTCTCCACCCCCTCCATCTCCTCAGCAGATCTTTTAGCACCTGGCTTATAAAAATACTTCCTGGCCTTCAGTACTTATCTGCGGAACATTATGGTATTTGAAGGTCATTCGGAACTATCCATAAAATTACACTTCGTAGCCTTTGTGAAGCAGATTTCTTTTTTCTTATCCAAGGATTTGCCATGCTGTTGCTGCTGCTTCGTTACTATTAATGTTATGTTCTTTTGAAATAATATATAAATATCCTCTTCCTGTTTATTGTATGTAGCATAAACAAGTAGGGTGTGTGCATAAACACAAAGAGAGCCTTTCCCTTTCAACATTTTCTTCCAGTGTCTGTGGTTGGTTTTATACTTCTATAGCCACTGAGATATGAGATGATTTCTCTATCTTATTTCAATAAATAATCACAAAGAGAGGCGCCTGGGTGACTCAGTTGGTGAAATATCCAACTCTTGATCTCTGCTCAGGTCATGATCTCAGGGTCATGAGATTGAGTCCTGCGAAGGGCTCTGTACTGGGTGTGCAGCCTGCTTAAGATTCTTTCTCCCTCTCCCTCTGCGCCCTACCCCAGCTCATGCGCGCTCCTGTGTGCTCGCTTTCTCTCTTTCTCTCAATAAATAAATAAATAAAATCAGAAAGGAACAAGAAGAGTTTAATAATAACGCTCACATTTCTTCCAGAATAGGCCCGTGTATTTGTCTTTAGTTACTATCAAAAGGGTTTTTTTTTTTTTTTTTTAAACTCCCAACTATGCCTTGTCAACGGGTTTTTTTTTCTTTCCTAAATCCAGCTATGCCTTGTGCCCATGTTTTTATTAGCATAGGAAAGTTGATGTTAATATGTATATAAGAGTCTTATGAAAGGCAAAAGTTTTGCCCTTAGTAAGTAAAACCAATATTATATTCACTATTCTGACATTAAATTTTTTTTTTTTTAAGATTTTATTTATTTATTTGACAGACACAGTGAGAGAAGGAACACAAGCAGGGGGAGTGGGAGAGGGAGAAGCAGGCTTCCCGAGGAACAGGGAGCCCGATACGGGGCTCCATCTCAGGACCCTGGGATCATGACCTGAGCCGAAGGCAGACGCTTAACGACTGAGCCACCCAGGCTCCCCCCAACATTAAATTAAAAAATGTTCATAGTTTGGTGTTATATCAACAAATATTTTGTTAGTACCTATATAATGATAGGCATTATGTATCAATAGCAGCCTACTCTATGAAGTGGAGGGGGATATTGGAAAATTATAATTTGTCAACTGGCCAACGGTTAAACATCTCTCCCGGATCCCAGATTCTGAAGTATATTGTTAAGTTTTGTATGTGACAGTTGCACATTGGTGTAAATTTATTGGTTTGTATTCATGTATGGTTAAGGCACATTGGTAAACCGTAATGATGAGATTCTAGTCTAATAGAAGGCTTGATAGGGAGCTTTTGAATGACAAGTTCAAAAATATCAGGGAAGATGGGAGACTTTTGGTCTTCATCAGTGAATCCTCTTCTTCATTTCACCTCTGAGAACCTGATGGATTCTTTAGAAAGAGAAGAGGGCACAGCTTTGAGACAGAAAAGGCAAAAACATTGATTTGTTAAGAGCAATAAAAATAAATGGATAAAAGGTTGACAAAAACTTGGGATGCTGATAACTACCTTTGAAATCAATGACTGTTGTAAAGTAAGAACCAGGTAGTAGACAATGAGTAGACAGTGAGGAAGTTGGACTCCGTCTCAGGAACAGACAACCTTAGGAATAGGCTGGTGAGTGGGTTTCAGGCAAACCAACGAGAACTGTGAGAGACAGAGCAGGAGAGAGGGAGGGGTCTCAGCATGGGCTATGGAGATGACCTCAAATTATTGGTTTCTGCAGAAATGTTTGTTTGGGGAGAGGTGGGAAACATGAGGTGGAGGTAAGCTGATAGCAGTGATAGAGAGGAAGTGAACTTCTTTCTGAGGAAGGAATGATGAACCACACACAGCCTGAAGCATGTTAGGGACAGTGCTAAAGCAGAGGTCATGATCCAGAAGCTCATGCTGGAGAGCTGTCTGAGCCACAAGTTTAGTGAGGAACTGGAAAATTCCACCCTTACTTGGTGTTGGTGTCATTTATAATCTATCTCCTGATAAATGTTTGAGTAGCTTGCTTGAACAGACATCTCTGATAAGGTGCCTGACATATAGTAGGCATTCAACAAATATTTTAAAACTTGTTTGAGCGATTGAATCGACAGGATGGAAGCAGGGAATGTCAGCTTAATAAAATGTAAGCCAGTGCTTATTTATGATTTAATATTAGGTACCGTCTAATAAGAAATCAGCTCTTTGTTTTGTAACCTCTATTCCCTCACAAGGAAGCCTCCTTTCAAACAAAACAGTCAAGAATTACAGAGGCATAGAATAATTACTTATTAATTGCCTTTTAGGGTTTACTGATGACTAATTTCTTCACCGTCTACTTTTCATGTTTCTGTCTCCTTTGTAGTTTTGTGCAATTAAAGAAAAACCACCTTAGAAATTAAAAGGAGGTGGTTGTTTTAGAGGCAGCAATAATTGAACAGTTAATTAATAATTTAACAATTTACAAGCATCTGCTATGGCAAGCAGTTTGCAGAATTTAGGGATACCTAGGTGAACAAAACAAAACACGGATTATTACTGTAAGGAACACGCAGTGTAATGGTAGACATATAAGACCTGAGCATCACTGCAGGATGTGGTAGGGCTGTGGGGAGACTGAAGAAGCAGGGAAATGCTTTTATTCCAACCCCCATGGAGAAAGGTACCAAGAGATGACATTGAGTAACAACAAGTGGAAAACAGATCCAACTGGAGAGCCTATGACCAGAGTGCAAAGTAGCTGCTGGGAACGAATCTCCAGGTGGCTCTACAGCTAACTAGGAGAAAAGGAAAGAGTCCCGGAGTAGAAATGTGGTGGGGTAGATGTCAGCCATGGGGATGGATAATTGAATGAAGTGTAGATGCAAAACTCAATTTGCTATGCTTTGCTCCACTGTTCCAAGATCTTGACATTTTTATGTCAAAGCCCCACTCCAAATCCCTCTACCCTTATCTTGGAAAATGATTTTGGCACTGAGATCTTGTGGCTCCCATTTGGTTACTTGTTGAGTTGTCCTTTTGAGTGAGGAGGAAGGATTTCCTCCTGAGAGACGTTTGGGGAACTCAGGAACCAAGGGGATCTCACTTCTACACAGAACCAGAGTCTGAAAGAGGAAAGGCCTATGTCTGTAACCATGGCCCATAATTTCCCCTTATCCTGCCTGTGTCTGTACATAGAAATGGAGTTTTTCCAACATGCCTTGGCTGCCCCCTGCCTTTCCCACATGCCTTCCCTCCTTTCTACCACACCTGCTGGTGGCAGCCGCCTATATCCCTATTCCTTTAGTGTTGTTCGCACATGAGTTGGTTTTGCTCTAGTTTTCTGTGAAAGTGATAAAGCCAAGTTCTGAAAACTAGCTCTTCACAGTGTCAGTGAGCAGTCTTCTCTCCTCAGCTTTGCTTAGGCAACACTGTGTAAATAGAGGGTAATCCTTTCCCTTGCTCCTTGTTTTGCTGTGTGTTGATATGTGGTGGACACTCTGTGAATACTTAAATGTGCTGTACAGATACTCTTACTTTTAAAGAAAAAGAATACTGAAAGAAATAATGACGAATTTTAATTCTCCCCGCCCCAAAAGGAAAGGGGTAATGTATACAAAGGGGAAAAGTAAATTTACTTGAAATGTGAAATTTGACTTACTAGGTTTTTTTTTTTTTTTTAAAGATTTTATTTATTTATTTGACAGAGAAAGACACAGCGAGAGAGGGAACACAAATGGGGAGTGGGAGAGGGAGAAGCAGACTCCCTGCCGAGCAGGGAGCCCAACGCGGGACTCGATCCCCGGACTCCAGGATCATGACCTGAGCCAAAGGCAGTCGCTTAACCAACTGAGCCACCCAGGCGCCCGACTTACTAGGTTTTTAAAACTGTAGCAATTGGGTTGTGTAGAAGAGATGAGGGATCCCTTTTCCTGAGTTCTGAAGGCTGCCTGGGTGCGGGAGAGGCCGTGGGGTATTGCTTTCTAATCAGCTTCTCACTGCCTTCGGGCATCTCCAGTGTTCTTTCTTCCTGGATGTCAGCGCCACTTCTGATAATTACTGCTTTCAGCTAAACAATAGTAGGCATTCACTTCCAAGGTAAAGAAATGACTTGGGTCATTCATAGGCTGCAGCTCTTCATAGTCACTCAAATTCAGTGTATTCTGATGGGCAGGGCCATTATGGAGTATTAATAGCTTGGCCATCTCCTGATGGCAGTGATTACTTCTTTAATGCCCTTGCCCCCCCCCACCCTGCCCCCGAAAAAAAATCCATACAGCAGAAACACCGTTTTTTCGTTTTCTGTTTTGTTGTTGTTGTTGTTTTAAACACAGAGATAATATAAAAGGAGAAGCAGAGTGAGTTAAACATTTTTGAAAATTTCCAACTTCTTCAAAACAAAGTGTTTTAAAGACAGGTATATTTGAAGTCACGTCCCAGAGTGACACAAAGCATATTTTAGAAAATGCCTTGGAAAAGATGTCTCATGCATTTTAAAGAGAGATGGTTTGATTGTTAAATGTATTTTTCTCTAGGTAAGTACACTGGTCATTTAAAAGTGTTAAGTATAGACTGTGTCAACATGATCACTTTTGGTTTTGCTGTGTGTGGTACAAACTGAGAAAGATAGCGTCTGATGCAAAAAAAGTAAATTCTACTCTTTCTAGTCTATTTGGTATAATAAAATGACTACTGAAGAAGAAGTGAGGACACTAATCTTGGCTCTACCATCGCTTTACTGGGTGACTTTGGGGAAAATTTAACCCTGGGACCTACCTCATTACCTCATCTAGAAAATGATGGGATAGGTTTAAATCCCTGGGTTGGGTATCATTCTAAAGTTTATGCTTCAATAAATATGGCTTTATCTAAAATATACTTGGTCATTATGGTTAATGGTAAGTTATGGCGTAAGAAGTTTTGTTGCTGTTTTTTGGTGCATTAAAAACAGAACAAGAAACCAAACAAAAATAAACCTTATTCTCCTGTTTTGTGTCTCCCAATCCAGTCACTTCTTTCTGTGCATTGGAAATGAATGTTGGGATAAGGAGCATGAAAGAAAGTGTAGCTCTTTTAGAGAGGATCTTGTAAGAAAATAAAAGAAACATGACTGAATCTTAGCATCAAAGGACTTGCGGAAAGCAGACTTTGGGCCATGAAAGTGTCTCTAGAAGGGTCAGAACAGGAGACAGACTGATGAGTATAGCAACAGGACTCTTGATGTGGTGGGGTACAGAAAGTAGAGATTGGACCACATAGTTAAATGAGTTCAGAGAAACATCCTAGTTCAAAATAAATTTACTTTGAGATGGTTGAGGAAGAGGTATGGATGACAAAGGAGTGTTAAGGAAAATGCACATTTTCAAATGCACTGGCCCAGAGGGAAGCTTAGAATTTCTGCCCCTTATAGTTGAAAAATAAAAGCAAGTGATGAAAGACATTGGCAAGGCAGGGGTTTTTAAATGACGTTCTATTCTTTGTCATTGAAGTATAAATTAAATATGGTTATATCATTGGAATAAGTCCCAGTTTTGATGAAAGGCTGTAAAACTAAACTAAAATAAACAAAGAAGTAGGTCAAGAGTCACCAGGAAAGCATGGCTGTTTCTTTCAGTAAGGCTTTCTAGAGCGTTCGTTGCCCATAGAATTGAAAAGTGCGGGGCGCCTGGGTGGCTCAGTCGTTAAGCGTCTGCCTTCAGCTCAGGTAATGATCCCAGGGTCCTGGGATCGAGCCCCGCATCGGGCTCCCTGCTCGGCGGGAAGCCTGCTTCTCCCTCTCCCACTCCCCCTGCTTGTGTTCCCTCTCTCGTCGTGTCTCTCTCACTGTCAAATAAATAAATTAAAAAAAAAAAAAAAAAAAAAAAACGAAAAAATTTTTTTTGGAACCATTAGGTGTTGTTTTTGAGAAATCCTAGAACAGTGGTTTTCAAAGTCTGGTCCTGGAACACTGGGGGGTCTCCAGACTGTTTTAGGGGTCCAGGAGATAACAACTGTTTTCATAACACAAAGACGTTATTGACCTTTTTCAATCTCATTCTCTCATGAAAACACAGTGGAGTTTCCCAGAGACTACATGATGTGCAGTATCACAAAAGATTGAATGCAGAAGCAGATGTGAGAATCCAGATGTCTTCTATTAAGCCAGACATTAAAGACAGTTTCAAAAAATGTAAAACAATGCTACTCCTCTCACTACTTTTTTTTTTTTTTTTTGGTATGGAAAATAGGTGCCCCCCGCCCAAACAAAGTTATTTATGTTAAGATGTTGATTATTCTTATTAAATCATTTAATATTTTATTTTTTCTTTCCAATTTTAATAGCCAGTAGTGTACCTCTCAAAAGATATAACCTCTAAAAGCAAAAGCTCTTTGGGAGTCCTTGAAAATTTTTAAGTGTATAAAGGAGTCCTGAGACCAGAATGTTCAAGAATGGCTGTCCTAGAGGTTAAGTAATTTTTCTGAACCTTAGAAGAGGGCAAAGGTGACCTTATTAAACTATGGGAGGGGCAGTTATTTATAGTAAGCAGGTTTACATGTTAACAGTGATACTGAATTGTGCTTGCTCTTCATGGTTACCCAGGAGGCATTTCGGGGGGAATTCTTACTTGGTAACTCAGACCACACAAAGCAGTCAAGGCTATTGGTATTCTTCCCATTCTATAGATAGGAAAAGTCAAGGTTAGAGAAGTCAAATGGTTTTCCACAATCATAGGGATAGTTAAGTAGAACCTGAATCATTTGGTACCTGGTCCCATATAGCTGCCTGTCATTTCTCTGCATTGGTCCTAGGATGAATCATCAATCAGCTTGTTGTCTTCTAGCAGACCACAGTCTAATGTATGGCACCGTCCACCTCCTGTGAAGAACAAATTGCGTCAGATCAATTTGACATTCTCTGTGACAAAATAAATAAGAGGCATGAATGATAACACTGCGTGTGAAATTCACTGACTGGGGGGAAAATATCACAGAAAAATAGGATAAAATATACCTGGGGAAAATAAAACCCCACTTTTTATAAACACAGCATAAGAACATGTGAGCAAGAAGAAAAAGAAGGGACATTCCACGAAGGCCCGTAAGGGTCTGTTAAGTTACTATTTGCCGATAATGTTAGCGCCCAGGAAAAAAAAAAAAAAAGGCATGGTTCTGTGGTTAGAGCTGTAAAAGGTGAGAAATGTGAGCGTGTCTATAGAGTGGCCCTGGGGTGATTGGCACATGGGATTCTGGAGGGCAAGTAAGGAAGAAAAGCAATTGTTTGCCAGTAAGTCAGGAGAGGGTAATTGGTAGTTGCCTATGGTACAAACTGCACGTTTCTTTGATTTTAGCACCATTTGTTGGCTTGGGCCTTTTGGAAATGTAAAAAATTTCTTCTCTGCACTTCATTATGTCTAACAGATGTTACTTTATGGTCTTGAACCCAATTTGCAGAATGAATGTGGTATCAGATAACGTACCTCTAGAAACAGAAGAGAGGAACCAGTTAACTGGCTTCTTACCAGGACAGTTTTAAGAAGGGCTACACTTTTAGCCATTGCCTGTCTGGAGTTCAAAAGTAGAGTATATTCTAAGAAAAGAAGTGACACAACGCGTTTATTGATGTAAACTGTAATTTAAAAAATGTTCAGCTACATTTTTAGAGAAAATGTAACATCCATGGCGTGCTAAGGAGGGTAGTCTACCACTGAATGCTTGCCTCCTCCCTCCTCCCCATGCTCTAATGTTTAAAAAAGAAAATGTTTTCTTCCAACATTTACCAATGATCCAAAAAAGAAAAAAAAATCCTCCATTCCAAGACTCCGTATCATCGGGTTATTATAAAAAACCTATTCAACTTTGAATCTTATTAAAGTAAAAATATTGAGTCTATTCATTAGCACTAGGCGATTAGATTTTTGCTTTATGCCTGTTTTGAAAGCCCGGCTTGATATAGAAGGTATATTTACGTAGCAGTGTTGTTGCTCAATGCCCTTGCGTTTTTCTGCACATGCTATCTTAATGGAAATTTACTGGAAAATTCTTGCCAGAATAAACACATTCCTTCAGAAGTGAAAAGCTTAATGTACTTTTAGTTCAACTGCACCTCTTTTCTGTGAGCAGATAAACCAAATTATTTGGCATTAGTCATTACACTTCACACATTCCACAGTACTTATTGTGGTCTCCCACGGAACTAGGGGTTGTGGGAGATAGGAATTAGGGCTACGGCAGTCTTATAATGAGAGAGAAGGCAAAAACAAGGATGGGGCATCTATGTATTTGACATGAAATAAAAATGAATCTGGTAGGCATTCTGTCAATTAGCTTTAACTATCCTGGTAAAGCAGGATTAAGGAATAAGAACGTGTGGATAGGGGCGCCTGGGTGGCTCAGTTAGTTAAGCGGCTGTTCGGCTCAGGTCATGATCCTGGGGTCTTGGGATCAAGCCCCACACGTCCAGTTCCCTGCTCAGTGGAGAGCCTGCTTCTCCCTCTCCGTCTGCCTGCCACTCTGCCTACTTGTGCTCTCTCTCTCTCTCTCTGTCAAATAAATAAATAAAATCTTAAAAAAAACGTATGGATAGGTTGAGCTGCTGATCACAGGAATAAAAATAGAACTTATGTTTTTGTTTTTAAGAGAGAGATAGCTTTCCCATTCACATTTAAATTTAAGAATCAGGAGTGTAAACTCTAAAATGACAACACTGAAGGTGAGGCCTGTGGGGCAAGGGCAAGGGACCAGGATGGGATACAGGGATGTAAACAGGACGGTTGGGGCAGGGAAGGAGGAAGTGCCCCTGAATTAAGGGATGGGGGAGGCAAACAATGGACAATGGAGACTGGAGGAAAGAGAAGCACACAAATATGTCTAGACTTCCTCCTGCTGGCCCTACTCCTAACGCCCACCTATCACCACGCCAGACTTGCTACTGGGGAGATATTATAGCGATTGTTCATTCATGCAACCTGCATTATTGAAGTACATAATCAGGGCAGAGAGAACCATCTTCAAGGGAATAAAACTGCCCTGTTAGCATATTACAGTTAAGTAGTCAGTTATATTTATTTGTAGCAATAGGCAATTAAGTGTTTTGACTTTTTCTAAGAAACCAGTTGGAATTAAACTGCTAGGTAGAATTGACCAGAATTTAGTGACCCTCTCCTTTATGCAGTATTAAATCCTACTGTTTTAAATAATTATGGGAAAGGCCAGTTTAAATGTGAAATGTTCACATACTATTAAAGAATGTTGTTTTATGGTATTTTTTTATTTTCATATGTGTAGTAAGAAAACCAATGCAGCAGAGTATTACTTCCTAACATCCTCCTGGGAGATAAAAGAGCAATTTGAAATTAGAATAACAAAACACTAGTTCCTCAATTACTGTCCCCACTCAAATTATATATATATATATATATATATATATATACTTTTTTTTTTTTTAATATTTATTTGAGAGAGAGCATGAGCAGGGAGGGCAGAGAGGGAGAAGTATCTTATTTATTGATTGCAGATATTTGCTATATAAGGGATGACTGAGTTTTGTTTGTAGGTATAAATGACAAAAAGGGAATACTGTATAAAAAATCTCAATTAACTAATGACCTCTAATCAAGATTTAACCTGTTGCTTTCTAAGAACAGTTTCAGGTTTAAAGAAGTCTTAAAATAATTTACATGAAATGGAAAGGAAAAATGGTTTATCACATTGCTATTGGTTTTTTTTGCCAGTGAAACTTTTTGTTCGTTCTACAGGCATATTATAATTACTGGTATCTCAAGGTAAATAGCTTCAAAATACAGATCTCTTTGGTTTTGTGAAGGGGAACTTGCGGAGTTTCCAAATTGTTCAGTCAGTACTCTGATGTCTTAGAATTTGTACTACTTCCTCGTGTATTAAAATGAACTGTGTTTTCTTTTGAATTTATAGCCGCAAATATGGCCAGTACACTATGAACCAGGAAATCACCAAAGTTCCCGAAAAGCCTCCATTTGACCGATCAAGTTCTCAGGATTCTCTGGATGAACTATCAATGGAGGACTATTGGACGGAACTAGAAAATATCAAGAAATCTAGTGAGAACAGACAAGATCAAGAGGTGGTGGTTGTCAAAGAGCCTGATGGTAAAAACTAAATAAGTAAAACTTCTGTGTGTTTGTGTACGTATTTCTGGGGGATGACTACATGGGAATGATGGGGACATCAGCAGCAGCAAGAATTAAAGATAGGACAACCCAACTAAGATCGTGTTAGTTGGCCTTTCAGCTTGAAAATTACTTGTTTGTTGCAGATTTATGGATGTGGCTGCCACATTAAGTAGCATGAGGAAAATCACTTCGTCTGAGAGATGGCTAGAATCTTGTTGGCTAGGCTTACTGTATCACAGACCCCTAGGATTTGACTTGGTCTTTGAAGTGATCTAACCTTCCCTCTGTGTGGTATTCTAGCCACATGGTCGATTGTTCTCTAGTGAGTATAGATGCTGCTGGAAAGCTCACTACTTTGCAGTGATGCTGTTTTTCCATTGGTCAGTTAGCTTGAGTTGTCTTGATGTTCTTCATTTTATTGATTCACGATCTGCCGTCCTCTACCTTGGACATACTTTTTGCCTTTTGGAAGAACAGAACAAGCCTATTTTATGTTTACGGGATAACCTTTCAAATGTTTGAGGATGCTCATCTTGTTCCTCACCAAGTCCTTCCAGAAGGAAAAAAAAGATTTACATACCAGCCCTTCTGGT
The DNA here is from genome assembly GCF_002201575.2 of Neomonachus schauinslandi. Taxonomy (NCBI): domain Eukaryota; kingdom Metazoa; phylum Chordata; class Mammalia; order Carnivora; family Phocidae; genus Neomonachus; species Neomonachus schauinslandi. Next base: position 34,093,068 of record NC_058410.1, read on the forward strand.
GGTTTTCGGACCTCTCTCAGTCCTGGTCATCTTGTATACCTAATTGGATATAATGCTGCAGGTTTAGCCAGCTAGCCTGGGGGTATAGATTTGGACAGTGTATGGCATTAGCGTTTTCAGCCTCCATATTTGCTTCTTTCTTCTATTTGGTCCATAATTTGTCTCCAGTTTCTTTCCACCTATATTTCCCACAATCTCTACTACTGTATTTGATATTATAGAAGAAACATATAAAACACTTTTTCCCCTCAAAATTCATACGGTTTCTTTCAGTCTCGTAATTCAAGAAGTCACCAAGTTTTTGATGACCAATTCTGGCATCTATTATATTAGCTTTCTTTCTTTCTTTTTTTTTTTTTTTTTATTAAAAAAGCATTTAAAAACAATTTTTATTTTAAGTAGGCTCCACGCTCAGCATGGGGCTTGAACTCACAACCCCGAGATCAAGGGTTGCCTGCTTTACTAACTGGGCCAGCCAGGCATCCCATTTTAACTTTTTTTCCCTGCCTTGTGCCACCCATATGTTTGTAAGTATGTTTTTGGGGTGTCAGTTGATCTGGATGCCAAAAAAATAAGAGTGCGTCCTGACCCACTAATAATGATCTCCTTTTCAGCAGAGGACTTCTTGAGTATATGACTTAGCACTGAGCTGTTAAACAGAATCCACATACATAGATTTTTCCCCTTGCTAAGGCATTTTTTGAAAAATCTACCAATAATACTTTAAAAGAGAAATTAGAGATTTTTCTTAATTTAACATTTCTTAGATTTGTAAAATTATAATCAAGTCATTCTTTTGTTTGGGTTTTCCTTTATTTTACTCTCATTCTTCCTCACTTTACCAGTAAAACTGAACTTACTTGAGAAAATCAGTGCATGGCCCAAACGTTCTGTCTCAGTGTTTCAAGATGGAAGCAGCATACCAGTGGTCTGCTGAATAAGGAGAAAATATTCCACAGAAAATAGCATTCAAGCCTGATACATAGATGTGTGTCATTTATCTATTTCATAATTTTCCAAGACTAAAATGAATTTAGAGATTGTTGTTCATAATGTGATTATCAAGAAGAATTGGGAATGTTCCTACATGCCCATGCTTTTTCTTTGACCTTAAATGGTTTGAGTTTTACCTCTGCTTTTTAATGGATCAAGTGATTCTGTATTCAAATCTTGTTTACTTTACCTATCATGTCAATATCTGCTTTCTTTCCCCTGGCAAATTGGTTTCATGCATGTATACTGAGTTCTACCTTAACAGCATTCATGATAATGGCTGACTTTTTTATGTCCGTAAACAGTTTTATTGCCCAGCATGCAGAATGCCTGGCACTACATTATGTTTCTTAAAACCGAGGGTATTAATACTAGATTCTTGCCCTCAAGGAGTTGATACAATGTGGAAGAATACACAGGTTATGGTAGAGCTCTGCAAAGCTCTTCCCATGTAATGTTCTCTCATGGTTAGGAGGAAGCCAGGACAGCTAAGCTTTAGGTTATAGATGAGAGAACAGAGTAGACTTGAGGCTGAGTGACTTGTCCAAAGTCAGGTGGCTATGAAGGTGGAGAAATGGAGTGTAGATGAAGGTCTTTTGGGTCTCAAGTCCTCGGTCTTTCATTTTCCTCTATAAACTTAGTGCTTGAAGGGAATCTATCCTCGTTATCTTTCTGTTTTTCTGTAATTTTCATAGATCTTACACAATATTTGCTTTACTATTCACTTTCTGCTTTCAGTATTCTGAATTGATTATTATGTAATTAGTTTCCCATAATCTCTCTGTCTATATTTTTGCTTAAAATAGTGTGCTTTTCTTTTTTAATTTGTAAAAAAACAAAACAAAACACAAGAATCTGATGTGCTTACTATGGGGATTAAAAACTTAATTTGAAATTGATTAGTTCCTGATGTCTGGATGCTCTTTACTTTTTTGCCATACTCCCATGTCAGCAACAGTGAACAGAGAAAACAAGCCTTTCCATCAATTAGTGTTGGACTCTGGGGCAGTGCTGACTTTAAGCCAAGAAACAGGGCTTTATTGGATATCTCCAGCATTGAGTTCCTTCTGTAACTTGATGGAAGTAAACTATCTTTTCATTGCTTGCTCCTCTCTAGAAAGGGGCCAGTACTATTTTGCCCTAGTTAATCTGCAGGGAAGTTATAGAGGTTAATCACATGTGAAGTCATTTAATTGAGTATATATGAAATGGACCTAAAATCTGATATCTTTGTGGCTGGAGTTGATGGCAGTTGTCCAAGTTTCAGATAATGATTCTTAGCACTGTGGTTTGATTTCGATAGAAGAATGTCAGTAAGTGTGTTTGAAAAGCTTAAAAAAGTGCAAGTTTTCATGTTTTGTGATTTTTAAACCCCATTTTTCTCTACTGTCTTTAGAGGGAGAACTGGAAGAAGAGTGGCTTAAGGAAGCTGGCTTGTCCAATCTCTTTGGAGAGTCTGCTGGAGATCCCCAAGAAAGTATGGTCTTTTTGTCAACACTGACCCGGACCCAGGCAGCTGCTGTTCAGAAACGGGTAGAGACGGTCTCCCAGACCTTGAGGAAAAAAAACAAACAGTACCAGATACCTGACGTCAGAGACATATTTGCTCAACAGAGAGAGTCAAAAGAAAAAGTAGGTTTTCTTTTTTGATGTTAAAGCAAAGGAATAATTGCTTTGAACTGGTTGGACCAATCCAGTTTAATTCAGATCATTAAAAACTTAACGAGCACTTGTATGCCAGGCACTAAAGCTCCATGCTGGCGGGGATCAAGAGAGACCCAGTCCCTGTCCTTCTAGAAGTTATACTGCTGGGGCAGAAAATTAAACGAGTTAAAATTCATTGCATAATCCTTGCATTAGTTGTCCTTGCAGTGTTAGGAATGGCCTGACCGCTCACACATGGGACTACCAATTGTTACTTATAGAAAAGTAGGCGGTAAGGGATTCTTCCTTATTTATTAACTCCTGCAGGAATATTTGCTTTTCCTGAGGCTCATCTGGGGATGAATTAAAGTGTAGGGAAGGGTGGTGAGGGAGCTAACTGCAGTATAATTAGAAAGCAGGAACCCTGAAACATGAAGTAACTTCCCCTTTGTGTCTAGTGCTTAACACAGTGCCTAGCACATAGAAGATTTGAGTAAATATTTGTCAAGATGATTAATTTATAATGGAAACTGTTGGAATTGGGCGGGGAGAGACTGGGACTGATGGATGAAGAGATAGCAGGGTAGGCATGGTGAAAGTGAGAGACCTCGGTGGCCTAGAACACCCCCTTGGTGGGCTGTTTGTTACTCATCCATGAGCACGTAAGGAGCTTGCACAAAAGGTAAATTAATATCACCTCTTCCTTTATCAGGAAAATCTTGCTTCTAAAAAAAAAAGTCAGCTGAACTAAATGATATTCTTCGGGTTAAAGTGGATTTACATTCTGGATTATTCTCAGGTGTACTGACTAGTCCTGGCCTAGAAGACCCAAGAGGGTTGTTGGAATGAGAACAAACAAAAGGAATCTTGAACAGTGATGATAGTAGTACTAATTACTGCCGCCACTGCTGAATGCTTACTGTGCTAACGACTTTGCTTGCCTTATTTCATTTAATCCCTACAGCCGTCCTGTGAGTGAGGTATTACCATTTCCATTCTATGGCTGAGGCTCATAGACTTTAAGTAACTTGCTCAATGTCCCATAGATAGTAAACCCAAATTTGTGTGACTTCGAAGTAGGTGCTTTTAACCACGATGTGTCCTACTGTATTTGGGTATCCATATATGATTCTGATATTAAGTAATCCGAACATGAGATTCTATTTATACTACAAATGAAGGGTAACAAAAATCATATGATTCTAAAAAAAGAAAGGTACCTTGAATTTAATCCAGAATGTCATGTAGAGGGTTTTTTTTCTTTTTGTAGACATTTTATTCTTCCGAGAAATCCTTAATAGCTTCAGATTGCTACTGTATTTGCATGGGCAATTGTGGATCAACTCCAGTCTATTTGATGGGAGTTTTGGGGTCACTGGATTGCTCCAGGCAGGTCTCTTGCTCCTGAGAGGCAGTTAAACACTTGCTTACCACCCAGTGGTTATTTGGGACAACCACTGGGGTTGAAGCGCAGGACTAGGTTTCCAGATGTAGGAAAATGAATGGTAAGGAAATACAGTATTATGACATTTCCTTCCCAATTAAAGAACCCTCGCTAAGGGAGTTAAGAGGAAGTAAAAAGGGGGAGGGTGAGAGAACTGGGTCTAAGCAAAATATCTACTGTGGGATTCGTGCCAGTCTCCAAGAGGATGTTGCTACTCAGGGCTAGAAGCAGCATTTTCCAGCAAATTCCCAGTAATATCTAAGCCACATGGTTTGATTCGAAGGTAATGGGTGGCTTGTATCATCTGATGGCACCATTAAGAGAGAAATAGCACAAGTAAATTAAAATCACGTTAACTTGCTTACACTGCGTGCCTTTAATTGGAACACTGCCACCCATTAGAAATATGTCCCCATTCCTCAAGGAAACATGGGCCAGCCATCTTCACTTGCAGTTCTTCTGTTCTCAAATAGGTACAAATTCAGCTCTTCCATTTTAAATGCTTCCTCACGAAGCCCTTGCTGACACTAGGAAATATAATACAGAAATGAATACCATCTGCACTGTTATCTTCACTTGCTAAGGAAAACGGTTCTGACCACATGCTTCAAAATATGTGTTCGTATGGAAGATTAGCATTGCTCACTGTGTTCATTGTGCTGTGGAGGGCTGGCCTTCCGCAGTCTTGTGGGTGAAGAAAGGAGGATGGTATTTGCTCTGTCCTGGTGGGGGGTTGAAGGAATGTCCCGACCCTCATACCGCTTTTGTGATTGAGTAGTCACTGTCCCGAGTACGTCTGCCTCTAAGAGGTGCCCTGGTGTCCTCTGTGTACCTGCCCTGGTGCTTTTCTAGACTCTTCTTAGACTGCAGGTGAAGGGGAGAGTCCTTCCCGGCCAACAGCATGAGGTGAAATGTAGGCTCTGTCATCCTTTCAAACACTTTATTTGAATGGAGATGAAAATCCAATAGAGTGATTATTTAAAAAATAATTATTTCAAGCAGACCTCTGTGTCTGATTGGTGTAGACTCCCCTTCCTGATTCCTGAATTCCTTCTGAAGACTGACTTGGAAGGACGAAGTATTGCCTAGCCACACTTACTGGTGAGGGGAGCCAGCCATGTCCTACTGTGTCTATAAACCCTTGGAGGACCACAGTGTTCAGGTGTCACTGCCCCAATCCCTTCGAAAAAGTTTCTTTGAATATCTGAGCTCATATTCCCTGCTTGGTAATTTAGTTTTAATTTATCTCACATTTATTACTGTGTTTTTTTTTTAATTTGAAGAATTTTTATTTTATTACCTACATGTCAACTTGTAATTTTGTTTTATTATAGCGTTATCAAAATATAATTCACATACCATCTAATTCACCCATTTAAAGTCTACAATTTAGCGATTTTTAGTATAGTCCCAGATTTATAACCATCACCTCAGTTTTAGCACATTTTCATTATTTCCCAAAGAAAGCCCGTTAGCAGTCTTTCCTGTATTCTCCTCCTCACCCCTAAGCAACTACTTATCTACTTTGTATCTCTCTATGACTTGCTTATTCTGGACATTTTATAGATGAGGAATCCTATTTTGTGACTGGTTCCTTTTACTCAGTATACCGTTTTCAGGGTTCATCCATGCTGTAGCCTGTATCAGTACTTAAGTTCTTTTTATTGCTGAATAATATTTTATTGTGTGGATAGACAACGTTTTGTTTATCTGCTCTGTTACTGGATATTACCAGTTTTTTGTAAGTTTGTCTTTATCCCTCAACTAAGTAGTGGTGTGCTTGATGGCAAGGACACTTTTTTTAAAAATAAAGATATGTTTATTAGAGTGTGGGGAGAAGGGCGGGGGGAGAGGGAGAGTGAGAATCCTCAAGCAGGCTCCCTGCTGAGCATGGAGCCTGACAGCCTGACGTGGGGCTCCATCCCAGGACCCTGAGATACAACCTGAACCAAAATGAAGAGTCAGTCCCTTAACCGACTGAGCCATCCAGACACCCCAGTGGCAAGGACACTCTTAATGTTTTTCATATTCCCTACAGGGCTTAGTATTGTGTCTTAGTATTGTGCCCCTAGGGGGCAATCTAATATTTGTTGGATGATTGCTTGTTGATTATAAATATAGTACATTTTTTTTCTGTGGTGGTTGTAATTCTGAGTGTGTTTCTTGTACTCTGAAGATTGGTAATGGGATTATTTACAGTACCATTTCTCTGGTTGTGAGTTGGAGATGACTCAATGGCCCACTTTCTATCTTTAGGCTCCAGATGGCATCAACTCACAGTCAGTCAGAACAGATGAAAACACACATCAAGGAAAAGATGGTACGTTGGACCTGTTCTCTTGTATTTTCCTATTTATTAGCATAACAAACAGATACAACCTTTTAAAACATTCACCTTCAATTCTAGTAAGCAAATTTTGTTAAAATGCTAATATAAAGTGCCCAAATAGATAATTACATAGGCTGGGAATATAGTGGGACTTTGATTTTTTTTTTTTTTTTGGATGTTTGTGTAGCTCTGTTCTGACATCTCTATGCATAGTCAGTTTTCCCAACTGTTTACCATGTTCTAGGTACTTTGTGAAGATGTTTACCTAATTTAATTTACTCAAGAACTCTACATAGTAGGTACTGTTCTGAACCCGTTTTACAGATGACAATACGGAGGTTTAGAGATAGGAAGTCCCTTTCCCAAGGCCATACAGCTAGTGAGTGGAGCTGAAGAATTTGGAGCTCCATTCTGAGATCATAAGTTCTTAATTCATAAATGGATTCCTCTTCAGAAAGTTTATAAAGGCTTAAAAAACAGTATTTTGGGGAATTCATTATAATTCTTTTCATACTTTTTCTCTTCTATACCATGGGTGAAAATAAGTATTAAGACTTCGTTAGCACTTAATCAGGAAAGAATTTGCAGCTTTTCCCCTTATTTGCAAAAAGAAAAAAAATATTCCAAATGAACCTTAAATATTTAATCCTTACTGTGTTATTTAAAAACTGTAACAGAGGTGGTCTGTGGTTGCCAGATACCAGCTCAGGGACTCGTCCTTGTTTTGTTTATGTTCTTCAGACCTGGCACCTGGAGTGCTCACACCATTAATAGTGTTGTATTGGGATTAGAGGTAGTAGGGAGGAGTGTCAGGCCGACTGTGGAGGACTGGGAAGTGTTTCCTGCCTTCTCATCACAATCGGATTAGTCCAAGATTACATGGGACATCTGGGAGGCTCGGAACATCAGTATCTCTATTTTTCCTTCCATACTGTTCTCAGAACTTCTATCCTGCACCCCTGCCTTTAGAAATAAGTAAATAAGTGTGTGCATGTCTGTGTATGGACACAGACATGTCTATATTTTCTATCAAAGCCCTTGCTATTATGTGGAGGTTTCTTTAGTTGTATGTATATTTTTATATCAGAATGAAATCACTGGATGTTTCCCCAGCTCTGCAGACCAGCAAACACTGAAGCGGCAAGCCAGCTGGAAGGGCTAGTACTGGCCTGCTAGAGAGCTAGGTCATCGAGAGAGACGGATGAACCTTTTGTGCCAATGTCCGTATGCTTTGGGGAAGGGTGCCTGGCAATTGCTAAATGAATACTGAGGAAAACATTGTCCTTGCTTGATGTTTTCCTCCCTTGCCAGAGGTGGCAGGCTCTATAAACAGAAATTCTGGAAGACAAGTTCCTTATAAGAGTACTTTCCAGGCTCGCTTGCAGCTGCCGAGTAAAACATGACAAACTTGCCTGATTTACATCTGCTTTTGCCCAAATGCTATGAGGCAGGCCTAGAGCCTCCGATCAGAATAATAAGACAATATGTGTAACAGCATCCGAGTCACTGAGTTTTTACCACTGCACCTGTTGTAGGCAAGGCCATATTCTTTCGATAGTCAGTGAATTAGCCAGTGCCATGTACATACTGAAAGGTTTAGAATGAAGGGCACAGAAAAACACTGTCTGGAGTTCAAAAATGGAGCTCATTCTGTTTGAAATCTGAAGGTGTGGATGACCTCGTCTATTTTAAATGTTTTCCTACACTTGGGTTTTTATGTATGTTCAATGCGAGATATTTATTCTAAATGAAAAAGTCACAGCAGTCTTAATGTTGCAAGGGTTATCACATTTCAAATTGATCAGCTAAGTATTATTCTTTTCATCAAATTATAAAACTCTATGTATGCGAATGGCCCATCGTTTTTATACATACACTTAGAACATTAATAATGCCCAAATAATTTTTAAAACTTTCATGTTGGTACGTATATTTACTTATTTCCTCTTGATTTCTTTGGAGGAGGGATAATTCTTTTTAAAAATAAGGGCACTTTGGGGGCGCCTGGGTGGCTCAGTTGGTTAAGCGACTGCCTTCGGCTCAGGTCATGATCCTGGAGTCCCGGGATCGAGTCCCGCATCGGGCTCCCTGCTCGGCGGGGAGTCTGCTTCTCCCTGTGACCTTCCCCCCTCTCATGTGCTCTCTCTCTCTCACTCTCTCAAATAAATGAATAAATAAAATTAAAAAAAAATAGATAAAAATAAAGGCACTTTGGAATATTTTGAACAGTTGAAAAACTTTAAGGAGTTGTGTAAAATATTTATAACCCAGAGCTATTGTTCACTTCAAAACCAAAGGAGAATAAAGAAATTATACTGTTTACACTTTAGGACTTTAAGAGTCAAAGGTTTATGTCAGAATTCTCTGTTAACTTTTCTCTATGAGAGTAGATCATTGATTCATAGATATTTTTATTAGCCAATTCACCATCCATTTCTTGTAACAATGCCTATTACCCCTGAAACAGTTTTTCCTACTGTCTACCTTAACTTGATCTACCATTTGAACTCTTAGGTTCTTATGCTCCAAGTTTTTTTTTTTTTTGCCACAGTTTGGAGGAAATTCATATATATTAAATATATTGTAACTTAATTATAATTTCTCAGTTTTGAAATCAACAGGAGATTTTTTTTTTCAGGGGTACAGGTCTGTGATTCATCAGTCTTATATCACACCCAGTGCTCGTTACAACACATACCCTCCCCAGTGTCCATCACCCAGTTACCCTATCCCTCCATCCCCCTCCCCTCCAGCAGCCAACACAGGACATTTTTTATGTGGGGCAGTGGTGATATGGGTGTGTTGAGGGAAAAAAAAGAATAGTTTTAAAATTCTTGTCCATAAACACTCTGCTTCTGGAAAGGTAGCTTCTAATTTAAGAAAATGGCTAATCATTTTTTTTCGCCCCTCTCAGAATGGTTTCCTAGGAAACCAACATACATACTCACAGTAAAACATAAAACAATGGAAGCCAGTGGGAAAGGAAAAACTAAAACTGTGCTCTGACGTTTAATACTTTAAAAATTGATTGTAAAACGGTTTAGTTATTCTAATTAAAAAATTTGTCACAGGCTCTTGGAATAGCAACATAAATAGTATATAAATGTGCCGTAGATGGCAGCAGATAATTACCATCAAGGAGCTTCAAATTCATTCTTAATTTTGGAATTGGCATTGGTCAGTGTTTACTTATTATTTTAACTGGGAGATACTACCTAGCCACTGATGTAGTTTGCAGGGCCCAGTCCAAACTGAAAATGTGGGACTTCTTGTTGAGATTCCAAGGTGGCAATAGCAAAGCGTTAAACCCAGAAGGAGGTCCTTCTGAACGCAGAGGCCCGTGACAGCACAGGTCATGTGCCCAGAGGCCCGCCCTGCTTATCAAACAGAAGTAATGAGGCTAGAGTTGTATTTATTCCTAATTTTCTATTGGGTGAAACAAAAACATATTTTTTTAATTTAAATGACTATAAACATATTTTTCTGAAGGCAGCAGTGTTAATAACACATGTATAGATATGGCATGCCTTTATTAAATTTTTAAATTAACTTTACCTTCTATCACCTTGTTGTGTTAGTATAGAAGCATGCAAATGCACTACGTAAGTTTATTTTGTAATACATAGCTGCTCACCATGACTTAAAAATCTGCACTGAGAAAAAAACAGTAATCCTGTCATTGGTTCCAAGGTTTCTCTAATGTGAGTTGTGTTTAAACCAAAAACTTACCGAATTATGTCAGTTAGAACTATTTTCTTCAAAACTTTAAAGCTAGTGTTTTCAGCAAAGAAGCTTGCCAATGTTAATTCTTTCCTAGAAGGTTAACAACAGACAGACAAAAAACAATATTAAACTAATTATATAGCCTTAAAATGTTGATGTAAATTTCCAGAATTTATTTGACTAGGTTTATAGTTGTGAGAACCTTAATAGTCTTTGATATAATTGGGTACAAAACCTATTGGTTCCTGTACCAGGTACTTCCACACCTGACTCCCACTGTGGCAAGTTTTTGGCACTAACTCTTATTTTGGAATTCTTCCTCTGATAGGTAGATGACATTCCAGAAAGGAAATGCAGGGTGTGGAAGAGGTCTGTTCCAGTAATCTGTTTCACTCTGAGAAACTGAAATGGTGTATCACTAATTTCCCCCACTTTTTTTTTTTTTTTTTGCTTTTGCTTTTAATCTCCCATTGTAAAATCAAACGACAATTAAGTTTACTAAATTTTTGTGAGGTTTCTCATTCAGAGTTTGAGATCATCTATCAATGTTGGATGTGTCAACCCAGTCTAAGAATTGTGACCTCAGAGAAAGATTCCACAATTGAACTATGGATTCTAGTCTCCACCTTCCCTCCTATACCCTCCATCCACCATTGGTAGGATTCTTGGAGTAAACTTTTTAAAGTATCCACTAATTACTGACTATAGTAAATAGTATTTTTCCCAAAGGTTTTTATGTAGTTGATGTAAAGAAGTAAAAAAAAGAAAGAAAATATATTAATTGAACCTTCTGGTTTTTTTCCCCAGACCAGGCATCTAGCCTACTTGTTGGTGAAAAAGAGCTCATTCCACTGGTTCCTGAGGAGGCACCTGCCTCTGAAACAGATATCAACCTGGAGGTATCGTTTGCAGAGCAAGCAGTCAATCAGAAAGAGAGCTCCAAGGAGAAGGCCCCGAAGAGCAAAGACAGTGATGCTTCGTTACCTGTACGTAGTGTACTATTCAGATTTCACTAAAAGAGAAGAATGTATTTTTCAACAGCTTTTTATTTTGGAAATTTCAGATCAGGCAAACAGACAGAAGAGAAGCTGGAAGAAGAGTATAGCAAACACCCCTGCAGGATTAATGTAGACCCATTTAACAGTTAACATTTTGCAGCCTTTGCTTTTCCTCTTTCTACATCTCTCTGTTTATATGTTGTGCTATCAGCTATGAACTCACTTTTTTTTAAATTTAAAGATTGATTTATTTATTAGAGTGTGGGGAGGGGGACAGAGAGAGAGAGACTCTCAAGCAGACTCCCCACTGAGCACAGAGCTGCCCAGCGGGGGCTCCATCTCCCAACCCTGAGATCATGACGTGAGCTGAAATCAAAAGTTGGACACTCAACTGACTAAGCCACCCAGGGACCCCTCACTTTTTTTTTTTTAAGTAAGCCCTATGCCCAACATGGTTTTGAACTCAATGACCCCGAGATCAAGAGTCCCATAGTCTACCCGCTGAGCCAGGCAGGCGCCACCCCCCCCAACTTTTTTTTTTTTTTTAGCTTAACAAAGGCATACAAACACAGCTATAATACTTAAGAAATTGAACACTGAAGCAGTAATTATATTTAACATATGGTCATATTAAGATGTTCCCAACTGTCACGATATTGTCGTTTATATCTTCCGCCTTCTTCACCCCCATCTGGAATTCTGGGGTCCAATGTTGTATTTGATGTCATATCTTTTTGGTTTCCTTGAATCTAAATCATGTCCCCTGTTTTTTCTTTAATATTTTTGAAGTGTGAAAATCAAATTTCTGACTTTGTTCCTCATGACTGGATTCAAGTTAAATGTTTTTGGCCAAACTACTGCTTAGATGAGGTTTATGCCTCTGATTGCATCATCAGAAGAGAGGCATGGCATCACATGGTCCCTTTATTGGTGATGGAAGTTTGACTCCTTCATTAAGGAGATGTTCACCACATCTCCCTCTTACGAAGATACCTTTTCCTATGTGCAGTTAATACTAATTTGTGATCCTTGGGACTGGGTGAATATTCTGTTTGTCAGTAACAACCATTGCCCACCAGTGTCACCGTACATTTGTGATCCTTGCCTGAAACGGTAATTAAACTAGTGTTTGAGAAATGGTGATTTTCTGATTTTTTTATTCCTTCTATTATGACTGGTTGGCAGTCTTCTGTAATACTTGCCCTCCCTTTTCTCTTTTTGTTTTTGAATATCGCTATGGACGGAGGGCTTCCTTTTTTCAATGTTTTATAAATCATTATTATTTTTCTTTCAAATTTGCCTAAATTTGACCCCTGGGAGCCCTCCAGGCTGGTTCCTGTGTCATTTTAACACGCTGTCATTCTTTGACTTCTTTGCTTTCTTGTATGTTCCAGGCTCACTTTATACTTTTCTTCTCTCTGACTTGAAAGAATCCATTTCTTCAAGGAGCCCTGATTTCTTTTCGTAGCAAATGCCTCCATGTACTGAGTGTTCTTGTTACTACTGAATATGTCTTACATTTTTAAAAAAAATACATGTATTTATTTATTTTTGTAGAAATTCACACCCTAAAAAAGCTAAAAGGAATTGTGTAATGAACTTCCCAGTACTTCCCCACTTGCCCCAACATTCATTAATCCACGGCTAGTTCTCACCTCTCCATACCCCCTACCAGTGCTCCATTCTGTGTTATTTTGAAACACATCTCTGAATTACATATTGTCATCTATAAATATATCAGTATGTAGTTCTAAAAGAGGGTTTTTTAAAAAATGTGCCCAGATTCCCCTTATTGTACCTAAAAAATGCTAACAATTCTTAATTTCCAATATCCAGTCAGTGTTCGAATTTCGAATTGTATCACAAATTTCATCATTTTTTTTCAGGTTTGTTTGAATATGGATCCAAATAAGGTTTATGCATTGCAATTGGTCTATATGTCTTTTGAGACTTTTAATCTCTCCCTCTCTCTCTTTCTCTCCATCTGTTTTTCTCCCTCTTTGTCCCTCAAAATTTATTTGTTGAGGAAACCTGGTTATTAAGTTGTAGAGAATTTCCCCCTCTAATTCCTCATGTTCTTCTGTTTCTTAGAGATTGTTTGACTATAGATTTATCAGATTCAGTGTGTTTTTCTTTTTTTTAATCAAGATTATTTCATATGTGATCATGTATCAAGAGACACAAAATAGCTGATTGTCTCTTTTTGTGAAATTAGCAGCTGCTGCTAATTAATGCTTGATCCATTTGCTTATTAATGTTGACAAGATGTTTTCATTTCTTCTCTTATTCATTTATTAATTTGAATACTTCTTTTAAGAAAAAGTTTCTCAAAACGGTTTTTATTTTCCAGTGTTCATTGTTTTGCTTCCTTCGCATCTTTCACTAGTGACCAATTAGTGTTGTTGTATTTTAATTTTCTTGCAAAAACAGAATTTAGCTCATAGATGTAGACCTGATATGACCCTAGACACAGTTTCCCATGGTATCTGCTGTATCTACTATAGTTTCTGCTCTAGATCTAGAATTACCTGTTTCTGTAAGAAACTGTGGTTCCATTTAGTAGAAGTATACTTTTGTAACTATGATCAGGACTCTAGGACTGTTCCTTTCTGTGGGTTGGTCATTGCTGAAAGCCGTTTCAAAGGCCAGAAGTACATCTGTTATCTTTCTTCCATGCCGAAATAGTCATTGTCAGGATACCCCAGGTGATATAATTAGAACACATATAATTACTTGTTTGTTGTATCCTCAGTTAATGCCCAGCATTCTCAGAATAACAATACTACCACTGCTATCAACAATATGATTACTAGAAAAACAGTTTAAACTTGTTTTTCTTTTCGTCAGTTGTTTGTGTCCTTGAGATATATCCCAAAAGGGCTGTAATAATAAAATGACTGTGCTTTAGGCTGCATAGGATAGTTATTCTCCGTATGGTTAAGCTACCAACTGAATACCTGGTTGGGTTAATGGTTTCATTTTATTTTCAATTTTTAAGGATTTCTTTTTTGAAATTTAATTTTGTTTATAAGCATGTAAAATATTTACATGGTCCAGAAGTCAGATTTAAAACCAAGATGCATTAAAAGTCTGGCTTCTGTCTTTGAGCCATCATTCTGTTCTTTCCCTCCCCTTACAAGTAAATTTACCTTCTAGGTAAACTCTTTTTCATTTTAACTTTATGGTTTATCCTTCCATTCTTAGATAGCCCACTATACACACTTTTCTCAACCTAGAATTTTTTTTTTTTTTTGACTTAGTATATTCTGGAGATCACTCCATAGTAATATACAGAAATATTTCTCATTCTTTTTTATAGATACATCATACTTTATTGTGAAGATGCATCATAATTTACTCAACCATTTCCCTAATGGTAGACATCTAGGTTGTTTCCAGATTTTACCATACATTATTAAGAATCTGTTTTTATACCTAATGGGAAAAGTAAAGGAATACATACCATTTGACTTGAAGAGATGACTTATGCTCCCAGACTATCAGGATAGTGACAGTCTATATCTCAACAGATGGAAGGGGTTGTAAATGAAGGTCACTAGAGTCTAATTTAAAAAAAATGAAGACATTGTTGGCTTTTAAGTTGTTAATTCAAAAGTGGAATAAAATATAAGTTCCTATATATTTCAGAGACTTAAGACTTCCTCTCTTATTTTATTCTCTGCTTAACATTTGTGCTCACCTCCCTTCTTGACTTTATTCATGTTGTGCCCCAAGCTTGAAATGACCTTCCCATTTCTCCTCTCTGTTGTTCCCTGTTTACCAAGGAAGTCTTACCCCATTCTTTGGGGTCTAGTTCAGTATCTAACTTTATTATTAAGTCTTCCCTGGTTGTGAATTTACATTAGATACAATATATAAAATAATACTTTAGCTATTAAGATGCCATGCTTTTGGTAATTATTATCAATGTATTCTTGTATTTATGCATATATGCATCTGTTAACCTATACAACCATTTATCCATAGGTCTCCTGGAAGGCATGGGCATGTAAGCTTTTCACAAGTCCTCAGTGTGGTTGATGGAATGAATATTTATATTCATCACTCTGAGGCAGGTGTCTAAGCAGATAAACCTTAAATTCCATTTCTACTCTATGCTCTCCTGCTTCTGTAAATAAGCAGTGAGCTTCATGTAAAAATACATTGTTTTCTGTTGACTTCATTTTTTTATTCATTTCCTTTTTCTTACAGCATCAGGTAGTCTTTGTTAATTCTTCATGATCTCTCACAGCAGATTCAGATTTCTCCTCTTAAATGTGGAGATCAGGTTTCATAATCTTTAATGGGCTTCAGTTTGAAAATGTAGCTACTACTTGTTGTGTTTTGTGTACCCACTGTATCTCAGAAAATATATTCTGTAGTTATTTATCAAATGATCTCTTTGAGGTAGATATTTTGATTCCTATTTCTCATACAAGGAAACAGGTTATATTTTATGTGGCATGCTAAGACTTGGCTTTGGTGACTCAACTTTTGGAGCTGGAGTTTTTTCTGGAAGACCATGTTGACTCCACTTAATGTGCCCTGAAGGTATAAATGCATTTAATTTAGGTGTGAGTTTAAGTGGCTCTATATATTGGTGCTGCTGACAAACTCGTTCAGGATAGCTTGAGTTATTATATAAATAAGATTCTGGCTTGTTGGGTCCATCATATACAATAGAAATTTAATAATACTCCATCACCCAACTTTGGAGACTGAACATTAAGGGTTTATGCAGAAATTTTTAAGATCATAGTTTTAAAATTATAACTGGTAAAGCCTATATCCTAGATGCATACCGATACTTAGTTCTTAAGACTCTATTTAGTGCCTTTGGATTCTTATTGAATTATGTTTAATTCAAGTAAATTCTTGTTCTGTAATGACTTTGGTTGTCTGGTAACACCGCTCTGTGAATACTAAAGGCCAGAAACTAGGCATGGAGGCCCACGTTGGCAGTTTGCTACAGAACACCTTTGGAGGAAGCTGAAGGACAGTGGATGAGGTGTTGTTTCAGGATTGACTGAGGACTCTGAAAATCAATAGCAGACACACACTTGTACACAATACAAAAATAGGTGTTTAGGGTTATGGACCTGAATTGTCAAGAGAAGGTTAAATTATGGCTCTTTGCTCTGCATTTAAAAAAAAAATGCAAGAAATATAAAACAACTAAATTCAAAAGTTCATTTGTCTAGAAAAGTATTCATTCTCTGGAAATGACAATGAATGAAATACTGTAATAAAATCACATTTTACACGTGGAGAAATCTTGGGTAAGAGATGCATTTTCTAGCAGACCAGGAAAAAAAAAAAGTCATCTGTGGAAATTGACCAGGTGAGGATAGATTCTCTTTCTTTCCAAGTCGAGTCTAGAAGTGACTTAATGTAGTGAAGTCAAGTCCATCAGAGTCCGTCATTACTGATGAAGTGCCTAAGGGGCCCTTTGTATTGTGAGGCCTGCAAAAGAGGGGTGCGGGCTAAGAGAGCTACCTGATTAATTTATGGTAACACATGGGAACCAACGACCTTATAATTTTTGAAAAATTGTATTTCACTTCATTCTTGAAGCACAGTTTTCAGAAGGCAAAGAGCTTTTCTTTTGCTGAAATTGCATTGCCTTCTCTTAGCTAACGAACTGAACCATCCAGTCTATTAACTAAACAAAAATGACAGGAAACTTCATAAATATTTAAAGCTGCTGCTATGAATTAAACATTGGGATAAAGAACTAACTCCTTTCATTAAAGCACAATGTTAAATAAATAAATAAATAAAGCTCATGACATAGATTGCTAGGTAAGTCAAATGTTTGAACTAATAATATTTCAGGTTTCTCTAAACATTTACCTTGGCTAATGCTTTAAATAATTATATTACATATGTTTGGCTTATGAGATCAATAGCAACTGATTTTAATGAAACATTTAGAACTTAAAAAAATAAAAGGTTGGTAAATAGGATTGGTTCAGCCCTTCGGAAAACAATGCAATGAGCAGAACTCTGGGGCCAGGTCTGGAAGAAAATGTGAAAAGTTTTGTGTGATTTTGAACATGAGGCTCAGTGCGAATCATAGGGCAGTGGGGAAGCATCCAGCCAGTGGCTCGTACCTCACTGAGCTTGATTCTGTGCTTTTCACCCCGTAGGGCGTGTGTCTTCGTTCACTGAGTAGCCTGGGACAGAACACCTGTAGGGTGCCAGGTCTGTGGTCCAGTAGGGCTATGGAAGTGATTAAGACATGGCTCTTCTCCTTGAGGGGCTCACAGTCCTCTATCAATACCTTTCAACCTAGATTCCTCCCTGCATGCTGTGGTGGACAGAGAAAATGGAGCACAACAGAATGGTTATTGCTGAATTTAGGATCCAGAAGACCTGATTTTGCATCCTTATTTTTGTCACTGGCTGTGTGGCCATATTTAGTCTATTAGTAAGCCTTAATTCCCCACTGAGAATGTGCTGTAATAATTCTTATCAATGGGGACTTTTGCAGGATAGGACAAAAGACCATTTATCAAATAAGAGTATTAGCCTTATCATTTTTCCCCTTACCTTACAGTAATATTTAGGAGAAGAGGAAAGGCATGAAATCTTGAAATTATTGAAAAAGCTTTGTGAAAGAAAGGTAGTAATAACACTTAACACTTTCTGAGTGGGTTCTGTTGTTATTCCCATATTACAGATGAAGTGGCCGAGAGGGCACAGAGGTGATATAATTTGCCAAAGGTCACATAGCTAGTAAGTGGTGGAGACAGGATGGGCCACCTGAGGTCTGGCTCCACGTTCTCAACCCCCCAGGCACAGCCCCATTAACACTTAGGCTGGAAATTCACTTAGACTGCATGTTTAATGATGTCTATTGCTGTTTTATTTCATGTTCTCATTGGGAAAAAATGTATTGCGAAAAGTTAAGAAAGACCTGTTTTCTCCTATAATGGACTCTCTTTGAAAGTATAGCAGATTCTATAGCAGAAGTTTCTGTAAAGAACTATGTACAGAGGTTCTCTCTTAGAGTTGAGTTTGCTGGAAAGGATTTAACTGCTGAGTTACCAAAAGTTATAGGTTTTAGGAAATGCTCTAAAACAGTGATACTTAAACAATTTGGTCTCAAAACCCTTTTAGGCTGTTAAAAAGCATGGAGGACTTCAGAAAGCTTTTGTTTCACCAGTCAGGAAGGATGTCGGTATTGAGGACAGTAACTACCACAGCTTCCAACACTTTGATGAAACCCCAGATACGCAGCTTTCTGGCCAACAATCTGATTTCCTATTGTTGGGGCCTCTGTTGTCTTCCTGGACTTCCAGCTCTGTGGAAGTATGTTGTAGCTGAACCAAGAAAGAAGGCCTACTCATATTTCTACAGAAATTAGGATTTCATGAAAGATTTTGAGGAGATAAGAAGACTGCTGTATGTGATTTTGGAATGTGAAGAATTTCTTTGGCTTGAGTTCCATGGAAGTTTGTCACTGGCCTGTCTTCTTGAACTATGAAACATGAATATGTAGACTAAGGAATCATTTCTCGTGATAAGTAAACAACAAAGACTGTGGGAGTAGAGGTTTTGCTTACGTCAGTTATACCTATGGATATTTACCATATTAGAAATTAAAATTGAGAAATTCAAAAATTATTAATCCACTTTAAGTACAGTATTACAGTTAGCATAAATAACTTTTTTTTAAATGAAAAATAGTCCTATTTTCTAAAAACAAACTATTCAGAAGTGTGCCATGGTTTTACATTTCAGCAACTCCAGTGTCTCACTTTAGTAGAAGTCAGTTGGATTCTCACATCTGCATCTATATTCAATCTGTTGCAAAAGCACCTATCTTATACTTTTGGAAAACTCCAGTGTACACTCATGAGCGGATGGGAGTGAAAAAGGCAAATAATGTCTTAGGATTAATTATTAATAGTTTGGCCTCATAGGCTCCTTGAAAGGGTATTAGGTAACTCTTTGGTTCCCTGGACCTGACTTTGAGAACGGCTGCTTTAAGACTTGTTTTTTGCACTAGATTTTAGACCAGGAAGTGTTAATCATATGGTGAAAAAATGAGTGACGGGAATAAAAGGGAACTAGTTGAACATCCTTGGCCATTAAATGAGGAAGTCAAGGGTAAACCCAAAAGACATAGCCTTTATAACCATTTTTTTTAAAAAGATTTTATTTATTTATTTGACAGAGACAGCGAAAGAGGGAGCACAAGCAGGGGGAGTGGGAGAGGGAGAAGTAGGCTTCCTGCGGAACAGGGAGCCCAATGTGGGGCTTGATGCGGGGCTCAATCCCAGGACCCTGGGATCATGACCTCAGCCGAATGCAGATGCTTAATGACTGAGCCACCCAGGCGCCCCCTTTATAATCATTTTTTAAATCAAACCATTAGAGAACAATCACAGTTTTAGGAATCAGTAAATACAGTGGGACTATAATTTGTATTCAGCGTATTAGAGAAATTCATGTTTTTACTTTGTGGTTTGTTTTCTTAGATTTAATGTATTTAATATTAAAAGTGGCTAAATAAGTGGTGGATAATATTTGTGAAAGGCAGAAAACAACGAAATACCACTTACTTGCCTGTGATCGTGGTATCTCTAAGTCTCTATTCAGCAGCGAAAGTAATAATAATAGCAGCCATATAAAGGTGCTGGGGAAGTGCCAGGCAGTGAAACTCCGCAACAGCCCTCTGAATTAGGTGGCCCTCTCCCCCTCCTTCTCCCCCCTCCACCTGTTCCCCCCTCATCCCTCCCCGCTCTAGCTGTGCGCACCTCCTTCCTCCTCCCCCCTCCCCCCTTCCCCCTCCCCTTCTGCCATTTTAAAGAAAGGGTAGTTAATCATTTGCTGGATTGTTAGTAGCTGGCCAGTAGCTAGATGCCTGGGAGGCATTCTGGCTTTTAAAGTCCACGCTGTTACTATCCCTTGCACTCTACTCTCCCTGTCGCCCCAATGCTATACAGACCTTCTGTATCTACCTTATTTGGGGTTATATGCCACATTATTTGTGGCAGAGCATAGGTTAAGGGTACCTTGTACATTGTAAGTACCCCCTCACCGCTGCTATTCCTCTTTCTCTTCCTCTTCTTCCTCCTCATGGTTTCTCTTGACTCCTGATCTTCCTTTGTTGTGGAAGGTCAGTAAGAGTTCTTTTTCTCCTTCAGTTCTACTGTCTCTGTTGTGCTCTTAGCCCTTGGGATCAGTACGTCTGGTCCATAGTCTGGTCGCCTCGTCTGTTGGACTTCACATATTGACTTCCCACAGCTTTGAGGATCATCAAGAGGATGGCTCTTCATTCTGACTGGAGCAATTTTGCCATAGCTTTCATTGTCACTACTCTGAGTACAGCTTCTTTCTCTAGTTATAGTTTTGTCATCTTTCACTAAAAATGGGGTTAGACCCTATAAACCCTTACTCTATTAATGGTACTTATTTTAGAATTTCAGATTGCCAAAAGACAAAACAGGCACCACCAGGATTGGTGACCTAGCACCCCAGGACATGAAGAAAGTTTGCCATTTAGCCCTCATTGAGCTGACTGCCCTCTATGATGTATTGGGTGTTGAACTGAAGCAACAAAAAGCTGTGAAAATCAAAACAAAAGGTAATTTTGAAATGAAAAACAGTTGAATTTACTTCAAAAGAAGCAAAGATGAACTTAGCTTCTTAGTATTCTTGGAGGAAGAAACACCTACAAAATAAACCAACACTTGAATACATCTAGAATTCAGATTCTAAAACATTGCCTTCAAAAACTTTGTAACTTGATAAACATGCACTATTCTCCTAGACTATAGAAAGTAAAGAGATGACCAAATACTTAATTACCTTGGAAGGAAATTCTGAATTAGAGAATCTTTTTTTTTTTTTTTTTTTGAATCGAGTCTTAAATGCACTCTCATTTGAAAACTATGTGTAAAAGATACATTTGGTACATAAACTTCTTTATTTCCAAAATCAGATCTTGAAAAATGACTTTAAGATAGTTGATCTTGGTTACTTACTTTTGCTTATTTATTTGATGGGAAATACATGGGGTAGTTAGTAGCCTGTCCCTTTGCTCATATACATTCTACTTGTAACTATTTTACAAAGCATTCTTCACTCTACTAAGAAAATAATGCCATTGTGGCACATAATACCACTAAATTGTACTCATTGTGGATATATGTAGTTTTGTAAGCAACTTGCTTTACCTATTGCATAAACAGACTTTGTTTTTTATAATATGATAGAGAACAGACACCTCCTCAGTTTTTATCCAAGATTTTATTGGTCTGGAAATCCAGATAATTCTCTATTAATTTAACAAAGTTTAACTGTTTAGGAATCTCTGACCTCTTATTTAACTTTTAAGTTCTCTCCTAAAGAGATACCAAGAATGAGGATTATCAAGTTGCTATGGTAACATTAATAAAGACACAAATTCACCTGATTTAAGTTTTAGAGGCAATTTCTCTATAGGACTGAAGTATACCTTCCCTCAAGGTCCTCTCTTCCATGCTGGGCCCCAGAAGACCTCATTCTGTGCTCAGCTCCTCTGAGTATTATAGCTTAAGGCTTGGGATGGTGAATTCCTGAGTTAAATGGTGCTTCTGATTTTCCGCAAGGCCATTATGGATAATGAAAAACTTTAGATGTTTTTTCAGAAGCTTGTCACAAAGCCTTTTCCAAATATAAAATAGAAATATAATTTAAATAGCTGTGACTCAGTGCTCAGGACTTTTAAAATGGCTTAGAGAGGCTTTTTTATGTTTTAGAATTGCTTCCTAGCGGAGAGAGAGATATTAAGCCATTCTCATTAAGAGTATAACTATTAACAGAATAGATTTTCTTTCCATTTTTAAAATATTTTTGTAACTCATCTAATATATTCATTTTATAAACTAGACTCTTGACATTTTTGAAGATTACATTTTTTTTTCATAATTCTTAAGCTACAAATTATTAGGTTACTGGTATCTCTTGAATGGCATCTCTATCGAGTGTCAGTTTTCAAGGTCCTTGTTCCACAATATAATTCCGCCTTTCCTTGTTCACAAATGATTTATATCTCCCCTGATGATGTGTGTTACACTTCTGTGCTAACTGTTCATTAAGTGATGGGGGTGGGGTGGGAGGTGCCAAGCAGAAGCTATTGCTCACACCAGACTGAAGGCATGTGATTTTAATTTAGAAAAATTATAAATTATTACCTTTCAGTTCTTCGTAGTTATTCCCAAATATACGAAACTACAAATCTCAATTCAAGACTACCAAGTGTCGATATTTTCTAAAGAAAAACATTTTTAGAACAAGATCATAATGTTGACTGGTTTCTTGAAAAGCAAACATTTATGTTTTGCTTATTGTAGAATGTTAAATGTCAATTAAGTATGGAAGAGATGAGTAATACTTGCTTTAACCAAAACTTTTAAGTTGATTACCTTTAGTAAATTATTTGCATATTTCACATACTCCCATGGCACCTATTTCTTTTATATGACAGTATAACTTTTCTAATTATTTTGGTGATTATTTGCAGTCATTTACTTAGCTGTCTTTCCTTGCTAGATTGCTATATAAGACAGGGTCAAGATTTTCCTATGGAGAGGTATGTACCTAATGGCTAGACAGTGTCATTCACTTAGTGGGTGCTCAATAAATAGTTGTTTGTTTGAATGACAATATCAGAAATCTGATGCCTTAATATTTTTGCATTAATATTTTATAGATGGATGGAAGTTAAGAAATTTTATTTTTTGTTGCAGATTCTGGCCTTTTTTGTATTCCATTGATAGCGTTGTTAGAACAAGATCAAAGGAAAGTACCGGGAACTCGAATACCCTTGATATTTCAAAAAGTAAGTAGGCCTAAATGGGTCAGCATAGAGAGAACATACTTGAACTAATAGAAGTTTTTTTTCTTTTTTGGCATTCATAATATTATAATATAGTTTTCCAATTGATGTGCTCTTTTATTTTGTACTTTGATTTTCTATTCAGGAAACAAATTTGTTTCAAGGGCTCATAATTTTTATTTCATGGTGATGTTTTCTGTGTTATTACTATAACTGTGGTTACCTGGCATCATTTTCCTGTCTTATATTAGCTAGCTTTGTATAATTGAGATTTCAATTCTGTAATACACAGGAGTGGGAACTGCTTATAAATTTCTAGGGAATTGAATCCTCATGAATATTTCATGCCTGTGTGTATTTCCCAAGCTTTCCTATTTACAGGGAGGATGTCCAATTTAATTTCCCAATGCCTTCTTCCAAAGCAGGCAAAGAAACCATAAAGTAGAATTAGAAAGTGATTGCTAAACTATCAAGTCATTGGTGTCATCAACACTCAATTATTCATAAGGGGATTATCTACGGCAATATAAAAATTCCAGTCTAATCTTTGAGCTATCCTTGTTCAGAAACACAGATTACACATGCTAAGAGCCAGGAAAGCACAGCGAGGAAGGTGGGTCAGATCAGTTATGGACTACCCATGCTGGAGATTTTTTGCAGCAGCCCCAGCACATCACAAATTTCTGATAGTTCTGGGGATAGCAGGAGTGGCAGTGGGAACTTTCACAATCGACTAGCTCAGCAAACTCATTCAATACTCAAGCTCAATCTACTTGGTACTGATTCTTCTGCTATTCTAAATCAGTCATTAGCTGTCTTATCTACTAACCTCTGGTTCCATTATTTCTCATGATCACCATCACATCCAAACATGTATCTCATTGTTTCTCTTGATGAACTTTGTTCTGCACAGTTTGTTCTACTCACCAGCCTTTGCCAGCCATTGCCTATAGAACTTGTATCTGTATGGATAGTTGTCAACAGCACCTGTGATGAGCCAGGAGGTGCTGACAAATATGGGCCATATATTCATACTGATTTAAGTAAAAGGTGCACGTTACCACCTACAGATGACTGTGCAAGGCAAGGATCTCAGCAGCATCCTTTCCAAGTGGATATGGGTTCTCCAAAGAAACAGAACCAATAAGAGGTGTGTGTGTGTGTGTGTGCGTGTGTTTGTGCGCATGCATGCACGCACATGTTCATAGAGAGAGATTTATTCCAAAGAATTGGCTTATGCGATTGTGAGGGCTGAAATAGAGCAGTCCAGAGGCTGGAAACTTGGGCAAGAGTTGATGTTGCAGTGTTGAGTGCAAAATCTGTAGGTTGGAAACTCCTGTAGGCTTTCCATGTTGCAGTCTTGAGGCAGAATTGCTGCTTCTTTGGGAAACCTCAGTCTTTGCTGTTAAGGCCACCAACCCACTGGATGAAGCCCACCCACATTATGTAGGGTAATTTGCTTTACTCAAAATGTACTGATTTAAGTGTTAATTACATCTAAAAGAACTTCACAGCAACTTCTAGACTGGTGTTTGACCAAAAAACCAATGATGTGTCACGTTTGACTTTATCAAATTCACCATCACATCAGTGAAAATAAGTTTTGGTCTCCACAAAAATTCAGTGATGTCTCCTGATCAGGCTGAGGTTTGCATGCAGTCCTGTGTCATTTTCTCTTGAAATTGTTTTATTTATGTAGTTATTTTACCTTTCTGGTCTCTTCAATATTCTGAAGACTTGGGCTTCCAACCAGTTTGAGGTTGTTAGATAACAGCCTTGAAGACTTTTTTTGTTCACACAAAAAACAAGAGTATATAAAGAGTTTATTATTAGATAACACTCGTCTATTTGCATCCCCTCTGAATTATAAGCAAAAAAATCACAGTGATCTAGCATTGAAAAATATTTTTTCGATTGATCAACTGTCACCTCAATTAGGTATTTCCTCAGTTTTGTACAAAGGAAAGAATTGGAAATCACTGATTTGCCAAAAGTTTTATTACTAGTTTTTAGAGGATTATACTTTCTCATTTATTAAGAATTATACCCCAAAAGGGCTTTAACAAAGCTTATCTAATATCTGTGAATTGTATCTGTTGTTTTCTTGTTTGTTTTGTTTTTGCTCAGAGACACATTGTTTAAACCATATTCTCAGAAAAAATTAGGGAAATAAAATACTCTTAATTTTTATCTTTAGAAAAATTCTGACAAATTAGCAAATTCTGTTCTCACTGTCAGACTAATCAGCCAAATCAAAGATACTTTGTTTCAAAAACTTCTGACTTCATTTTCAATTCAAAAACTCATATAAGTATGTAATCTCTCTTAGGAAATGCTATGAACATTACTGATAAATTATGCAATGTCTCTTGTAAGATAAATTACTAAAAAGGAACACGATTAAAATATATAGGACAATATAGTTATTTTACATTTTTAAATCTTGAAAATAAAAGAGCTATAAAGTATTATTTATATTTTAATAGTGCAATATAATGTGATGGCTAAAAATGTTATTTTTAAAGTGAGAAATATGAAAAACCACATGGCATTCTTTTAGGCATTATATATACATATCTCTATTGAATGCTAGTATTCCACATTAGAGAGTATTAAAAAGAACTTAAATATAAAAATTCAGATCTTACTCTCATTCAGTTGTTTAGAAATCATCCATTTTCCTGTGTATTTGATGAAAATGAAAGGCATGTACTATTGCTAAAAACTAATTTGCTCTAGCAGCTAGCATAGAATTTCATTTTTTACTACTAGAACCTTTTAAACATTTTATAAGATGAGATAAAAATGAAAATTGCTCAAACATTGAATAAATTTTGCATGGTATTATTTGATAAGTTTAGTTTTAAATCCTTTATTGAGTAATGCCCATCTAATCTAAAATAATTCTTGTAAGGTTTTTTTGCTGTGGGTTTATTATCTAGTGTAACTTGAAAAATGTGGTCTTGGAAAACATTCGGTTGAATTTTTAAAAATCATGCACTGCTTTGACTGGTCAAAGATGGTTCTTTCTTTAGCTAATAATAAATCCGGAGAATTTGGAGACTACTCTTTGCTTTATTCTTACCTGACTCCCTGAAAATCAGTGCATTCTTTGGCCATAATCCAGGGATAGGAGAGATGAGGTCATTAAAGAAAAATTGCCTCTCTTCCAGTGTCTACACGCTACAATATATCTGATTTCAGAACATCTGGACAAAGGTCAAAAGACCTCATTTTATGATATCTTGGTTTGCTCCTAATAGACACTAGCAAGGGAGAAGCAGTAAGCTTTATGTAGTTTATAGAGCCTTGGTAAATCATTAAAGGAGGTTTCCCTGAAATCAAAAAATAAAATTTTACATCCTTTGGCACTCTGAAAGATTTTATGCCTTAGGGTGTGCAGAGAGATTATAGTAAGTTTGGGGATGAGTGAAGAGTAGGTCTGTCTTTTGTAGAGTAGAAGGCTCTGGTGAATGGGGGTGGGTGGTAGGAAGGAAAACCCATGTGATGTTAGTAATTGCCTTATATTTAACCGGGGGACAAGGAAATTGATTTCCTTAAAATAGCAGAGTACCCCCTATAAAGCCTTTGTGCACTGCCCAGGGAATACATATTTCAATTGGAAGATCATTCTGCCAAGAAACTAACCACTTTTTTATCATCTTCCTAGCTTCCAACAGTATGTCATTGTAATTTCTCCATTTGCCTTATTCTTGTGGGTTTCTGCATTATTAAAAAAAATCTTTGTTATTTTAATGGGGTTCTGGAGATAGATCTGTGTGTATTCATTGGGTATCAGGTATGATTTAGAAGCCCTATACAAAAGTTGTTTTTTATCTTGGTTTATCACTAAAAGCTGCAAAACTTAAAAATGAATATTTGCAAACAGGATTTTTTTTTCCCTTCATACCATAAACAAGTCTTTCAAACAAACTAAAAATGAGATGTAGGGCGCCTGGGTGGCTCAGTTGGTTAAGCGACTGCCTTCAGCTCAGGTCATGATCCCAGGGTCCTGGGATCGAGTCCCGCGTCGGGCTCCCTGCTCTGCGGGGAGCCTGCTTCTCCCTCTCCTACTCCCCCTGCTTGTGTTCCCTCTCTTGCTGTGTCTCCCTCTGTCAAATAAATAAATAAAATCTTAAAAAAAATAAATAAATAAAATAAAAATAAAAAAGATGTAAATATGCAAATACTGGAATTTCATAAGATTTATTTGATTGCAGAATGTATGTTTCTGGAAAAGCAGAAGTCATGGCTGGTCTTAGTTGCTTTTAAACAGTGAACATCTTCAGTCTCCATTTGTTTGGAGTATGGCAGCTGTTGTGTGAAATGATTACACTTCTGTAACAAAGGAGGATAAAACTCAACTTTTTTTTTTTTTAAGATTTTATTTATTTGACAGAGAGAGAGACAGCAAGAGAGGGAACACAAGCAGGGGGAGTGGGAGAGGGAGAAGCAGGCTTCCCGTCGAGCAGGGAGCCCAGTGCGGGGCTGGATCCCAGGGCCCTGGGATCATGACCTGAGCCAAAGGCAGACGCTTAACGACTGAGCCACCCAGGTGCCCCCAAACTCAACTTTTTCTCAATTGGAAGTAAAGTTTTGAGACTTCCTGGTTTAAAGGCTAGTGCTGGTGCAGTAGCATTCACAACTTTGTGAAAGCCAGCTTACACATCATTGTGATCAGTTTGCATTTATTTATATGTGAAGCAGATGTTAAATTTGGAATTGTACCTGTTACGAATAACCAAGTCGGAATGTTCTTCTGTTTGTACATAGCTGATTTCTCGAATTGAAGAGGGAGGTTTGGAAACCGAAGGCCTCTTAAGAATACCTGGAGCTGCTATTAGAATCAAGGTAATCTCTTGGTTCTACTCATGTAACACTTTATTGTTTAATTACACTTTTGCATTTTAACAGCTAATTTGTCCTCCCCACCCCTTTTTCCCATTGTTAGTAAAGTAGATACAGTATAATGATAAAACCTCTCAATGTTCAGTTTATATTTAGTTTTTCTAGGGTCTCTGCTGGTTTTTGTTAAGTTTTGATTTTTCTTCAAAATCACCGTATTAGCTATAATAATACTGTGATAAATAGAGAAGCAAATAGTCTCTTTGCTGTGCAAACATAAAACAGGAACAAAAGTGAACAAGCAAAAGCCAAGAGTAGTTCCAGCCTTCTGATGAAAAGAGAACACAATGAGTTCAAAATTGACATTAATACGGGACTGGTGATAGATTTAGTCTTCGTGAGTAATAGCAATTGAATTAAAAAAAAAAAGTGTGGATGATAATCTCCACCAGGTGAGCAGAATAGGAGATGTGACCGTAGTCCCCATACACCAGTTCATGGGGGCTGACAAAATGAGACTCTGCCTCAGCTCCTTTCCTGACCTTCACAGTTCCTGTTTCACCTGATGCAGCGTAGCCTGAGTCTGGCTTGTGAAAGAGGCAAGGTGATTCCCAGACTGCCCTTTCTCCCTCCCCCTGCCACCTTTTCTGGCAAGCTGGCGTTTTCTTCCCACTATCTTGGGACGCTGTGCATCCTCCTCCTTTCCCCCTGTCACCCAGCTCCTGCTCTGGGGAATACAGCATCCAGTAAATGCATGGCGAAGGTAGAGTTACCCTACAGATGATGCATAATGCATAAGTGTCCCAGGGGATTTGCATGTTTCAGGGACCTCATGCTTGGAATTGTAGCTCTATCTGGAAAACGTATCTAGGAAGAGTGTTTGGTTAGCAGCCATGAACAGCCTCCCAAGCCTCTACATTCAGCATTAGCTCTCAACTGAGGTGGCACAAATCATTGCCCACATCCAATCTATTGTCTTCCTGAATTTGCAAATCCAAGCGAAAATAGGGTAGGTCGAGGAGACCTTTTCTGCTCATTTCCTTAAGACCTATTCTATATGACGTTTTTAGAGCTGGATCAGGGAGACCTGAGTGTTGGTGGGCGCACGTGCTCCTCACCTGTGACTGTGGCCGCGGGGCTGCCAGGATTGGAATTACTCTTCAGACATTGCACTGTTTACATCACCTGCTTATGCTGATAAGCTTCCTCCATGTGGGATGCTAGTTTCGGCCTACTTGGCTCTTACTGCATAGAGCGATCTCCGTTTAATCGGATTCGAGTAACCTGATATACCCTGCTCACAAATTTCATTCAGCTTGTGTCCCCTGGGTTTGGTGTCCAGTTCACAGAGGTCCCCGAAACCCTTCTGGGGCCCGTGTAAGTTGGATAAGCTGCCATTGTCTCACTCCATTTGCTAACATTTAGGGCGATCTTACCAACAGTCGAACATGGGCATTGTGTGTGTGATTCTGAGATAAGTTCTGTTGAGAGGCACATTCTCTTACAGAGAGTGAATCCCTCAGAGAAACAGGTCACGTGACTTCATATTACCCCATGGGCAAGAAGACCCCTTCTCAGTCCCCTGGTCACAGCACTAATGAGCTGACTGTGAGGCCTGACTCCTAAGAGTCATAAACAACGTTTACTTCACTACACAGTGGTGAGCAGAATGTGTATTTTATGTTTTTGACTGGATAGCTGACAGAAGCGTAAGTTCAACTAAATGTGATTTCTAAGGTCAGTTAAGTGGATTCTGTTGGCTCAACTCTTCAACCCAGCCTGTTTTGTGACATCCCAAATTATGCAGCAGCTGGTCCATTATAAATAATTTAAAGATAATATGCAAAATTTTTGGTTATCTTTCTCCCCTGCTCCACCAAATTTTTTGTACTCTTCTCTCTCCTTCCCCCTCCTCTCCCCCTTCCCCTCCTTTTCCCCCTCCCTCCCTCTCTCCCTTTTTCCCTCTCCCTCTCCTGTCTCCTCTTTCTCCTTCCTCCTCACTCCTTCTCCCTTTCATTCCTCTCTCCTTCCCCCCCCCTCCCCCCCACCCCCCCCCCCCCCACCATTTCTAGGCTCACCTTTATGTATTTCACCAATTACAGAAATAACTGGAGGAGAGGATGGAGTTGTGTAGGAAAGAGAAAGTGTAATAAATTCACCTCACAAGAAAAACGAAGAACAGTCTTTGGGAGAACAGTTTAAAATAATCAAGGAAGTGACAGAAACTTGGAAGGATTTCTAACCTAATAGGATTTATGCCACAGTGAAAAGGCCTGTATAAAATAGTAATTATGAAACTAAATTGATTACTGATAATTTGTCTGGCAAATCTCATAGATTCCTCGAGGTAAACGAACTAGGTATTTCTAAATCTGCACGGACTCACACTGTTCTCTGCAGTTGGCGGCAGGTCGGCCGTGCCACTTAGGGCTCGTGCACCTCAGACAGGTGTATTGATGTCTCTTCAGGACTCATTTGCTGTAGAATGTGGTTCTCCATTTCCCAGAGGTGACTAATCAGAGGTAGCCTCCTGTTTGAGGCCCAGAGATTGATTATGTATTTTGTTATGTAATGTACTTCTAAATAATTTAAGAGACTTTTTTTTTTTTTAAAGATTTATTTATTTATTTGACAGAGAGAGACACAGCGAGAGAGGGAACACAAGCAGGGGGAGTGGAAGAGGGAGAAGCAGGCTCCCCGCCGAGCAGGGAGCCCGATGCAGGGCTCGATCCCAGGACCCTGAGATCATGACCTGAGCCGAAGGCAGATGCTCAATGACTGAGCCACCCAGGTGCCCCAAGAGACTTTTTAACAGATGATTTTTACAATCGAATGAAAAATTGTAGTATCAGAAGTAAAGCCCCCACATGGAATGACTGTTTTAACTAATCTTTTCATGGTTAAACCTTTACTGCTTAAGGTCTGTTGCAGAGTCAGGAAAATGTATACAGTTTTTGAATTCTGTGGCCTTGGCTATAATTTGTCACTGGTAAATTACACCTGGCCGAGTAGGATTTTTCTGAGTGACAGAGAAGTGTTAGCCTTTGGTACTTTCAGATTCTTTTCTAAGGAGTAGAATCTCTTGGAAAGTCGGAAGTGGATCACACTCTCAGCAGGAAAAAAAAATGCACTTATTGGTAGCTTTTTTTTTTTTTTCTTCTGCCTTTCAGAATCTTTGCCAAGAACTGGAAGCAAAGTTTTATGAAGGGACTTTTAATTGGGAAAGTGTCAAACAGCATGATGCGGCCAGCCTGCTGAAGCTCTTCATCCGGGAGCTGCCCCAGCCGCTGCTCAGTGTAGAATATCTCAAAGCCTTTCAAGCCGTCCAGAGTAAGTGCCATCTCTCTTTGAGGCAGCCCTGGTGCTGGTACCATCCATTTTAATTGTTTTAATGACACTTTGCCTCACAAAGAATATAACCGGATGTATTCGGAGAGACGCACTGACTCTCTGTCAACAGCAGCTCAAATGCCATACATTGTTGTCCTTTTCCTTTATAAATATACATCTCTGAGTAAATGGATGACAGAATGTTCTCGTCAGGTACAGACCAATTGCGTGCCCATTAAACCATACAATATATTTTCTTGTTAAAACTTGGAACTTCACATTTCTTGTATAATAGAATGAGTCACGTAAGATCTGATATATTTTTCTTGCCAAGTGTTAAAAGCAACACTTACTGGAGAAGCTGTGGATTAACAGTTATCATCAATGCACAAGGAGATGAGGCAGAATCTGTGATTATTTCCTGAAAAATTAAGTTCTGAAATTGTCATGTAGAAACGTGGAACAAATTATTTGGCTGCCTCCTTGGAGGAGGGCTAGAGACTTCTTCTACCTTGCCATTTTGGGGTCTTGGGCAAGCTCCAAATTCATGTCTCGAATAGTTCTTGATTCTTTTCCAGTGAACACAGAGGTCTTACAAGGTTTATGTACTGGTGTAATTACTCCTTTTAGTCCTAGTGGCCATTAGAAGAGGAAAAATGCCATCACCATATTCTAATGACCATATCTTTAACTTCCCAGCTGGGACACTCTGAGAGGGAAAGGGTACCACTGTTGATGATTATGGTAAGCTACAATGTCCACCAGGACTATTCCGGGCTATTCTGATTTTTTTTTTAAATTGAGATAATAATTGACCTACAACATTATGTACAGCATAATGGTTCAGTATTTGTATATGTTATTGAAGTGATCATCACAGTAAGTCTGGTTAACATCCATTACCACACAGTTACAGAATTTTTTTCTCTTGTGATGAGAACTTTTAAGATCTACTCTCTTAGCAACTTTCAAATGTGCAATATATTGTTATCAACTGTAGTCGCCTTGCTGTATATTACGTCCCGATGACTTAACTATTTTATAACTGGAAATTTGTACCTTTTGATGCCCTTCACCTAATTTGTCCACTCCCCTCCCAACCCCAGTTTCTACCAGTCATTCTGTATCTATGAACTTATTTTTGTTTTGTTGTTTGTTTGTTTTCTAAGATCCCACATATAAGTGAAATCATGGTATTTGTCTTTGTCTTATTTTACTTAGTATAATGCCCTCAAGTTTCATTCATGTTGTTGCAAATGGCAAGATTTCTTTCTTTATGACTGAGTAATATTCCATTGTTTCCAGCCTATTCTGAGTAATATTCCATTGTTTTCCAGGCTATTCTTAAAACATATAATATTGAGATGATTCCCATGTGTCCTCTCATATCATAACATTTCTTCAGAATTTCTAGGAGAGACATGACTGAAATCATCTTGTGTTTAAAATACTTATAATGCTTAAGTTATGCTGTTTTGTGTACATTCTTTAGATATGGATTCAAGAACAAATCGATTCCTGAGGAACAAAATACCAGAATGACTCCAAATATCCATGAGTATTACTTCTATGGGTCAAGGGTTACTAAAAATGATAACTATCAATGATAATCATGTACCTCTTCGACTCAGTCATTGCTGGTTGTTTTTCTAGTTCATTCCGTAGATATTTATCGAACACTTACTGTGTTCCAGGCTCCGTTTTACATCTTCCTATTGGAATTGATGGATTCTTACCACATAATTTGTCCACTCACCAGTGAAGAAACAACCTTTACTGTTACAGATGCACCCTGACACCATACCATGGAAGGGCCAACTTTCTGTGTCTCTTCATTGGGGAATAATTAACACGCAGAAGTTAAAATCATTTCCAAAGCACTGTTGTGTGTCTGCAAACATAAGGCCGCTCATCATATGATCACAGTTGGAAGTGAGCATTCTGAGAGAAAGCTCTAACGTGGCAGCTGCTTCCCCTGATCTCTCTCAAACATACTCTCAAGAATGCTCACTGCTCAGTTGTTGTGTCTTAAATTTCACAGGGATGTTTATGCCAGATAACTTTTTTCTTACAAAATGATGAAAAGGAAGTAAAAAAAAAAATGTTTGGTAAAGAAAAGAGTTCAGATTTATTTAATCTGTCTGCAGATCTTCCAACCAGGAAGCAACAACTACAGGCTTTGAACCTTCTTGTCATCCTCCTGCCTGATGCAAACAGAGACACACTTAAGGTCAGCGGATTCATTTACATTAAATAGCCCTCAGAACTCAGCAGAGTAATTTCTCGTTATTTGTGGCAAAACAGTGTGATGTTTTCATGGAAATGTTCGTAGTTAAGGCTATAAAGAGAAGACTGACTTTTAAAGATGGTGGAAGTTTTTAACTCTTCATTAGTGTATGTATTAGGCTAGTCATGTTAATAGTATTATCAGGTGTTTAATTTTTGCTGTAACGCTTCTACCAAAACCAGTGAGTGAAGTTCATTTTTTTTTTTTTGATGGAAACATGGGTGCTTTGGTTTCTTCTTTTTATTTTTCTACATTTTCCAAATTTTATTTGATGAGCATATAGTAAGTTGAAAAATGGATGTTTAAAAAGAAAGTTGTAAGGCTCATCAAATAAAGCCTACTGTTGCCTAAAGATGTTATATTTGTAGTTGTAAGCAGTAGAGTTTGAAATAAGTCATGATGATGATTTTGAAATGTTTGGTTAGCCAAAAGATAGACCAACTCAAACAAATTCTAGTTATTTCTCTAAGGGCCTACCCTGAGTTTTTGATTTACATCATCATTTCAAAGTGATTTGGTCTATATGATTTAATACCATTTATTATAAGCATTGTCAGAGGCTTTTATAATAATCAGTGGATTGCTCCACATTGATTTATTTTCTTAATAACGAGTTTATAGAGTAGTCGTAAAAGTTCAGTTATAAATTTACGAAAGAAAACGGAAACTTCTAAAATATAATTTAGAAAGAATATTTACCTTAAGTTTTGCCATTGCTTTAAAACTTATATATCTAATGGTAGAACCCTTGCCCCTTTACCCCCTACATTTCTTTCTGTTTAAAATGAAAAATCATGCCAAGAAATTTCATATCAAGAAAACAAAGCCAGTTGTTAAATCTTGGAAGTTTTTCCTGTACCTTATTAAGACTCCTTGAACTGAAACTAGGTGATAGTTCTTTCATGCCCATGGAATTGAATGTTAATACTCAACTTTTCTGGATGAAAGAGTTTGTGGGGATTACTGGAGTAAAATCCCTGCATCTCTACAGGAGAACTTCCAAAGAGTTATTCCCTTTACTAAGTCAGGAAAAAAAAAATCTTGTGCTTCACTGATTGTTACATGCTGAGAAGGCTGCATTAAGTGTTGTTTTGGAGACAGAGACCAACTCCAGGAAGGGTTACATTTAACCATTGTGTGACCAGGGTTGCTGTGTAAGGGTAGATTGTGGCTGAAAGAGGACAGCGTGGGGACTGATTTCCAGTCTGCTTGTCAGCTGTGCCCTGACACAGAGCCCTGAAAGAGAAATTTAATCCATCTTTTTTCTTATTCACATAGAGGTAACCTGTCTGTGATGGCTCTGTGAATGACCAATATAATATAAGGCAGGCATTGAATGATACATGATTTACTTAAAACATGCCTGCATTCAAATGAGTACAAATATTTGTGAGAGTAAACACGTATTCCAGTATGCTTTCTATTGGGGCAAGGCTGGTCTACAACTCAGTTTTGGAATTTGCCTTCAGAGTCCCAGGCACATGCTTTTGAAAATTCTGTTTGAAGAGATATTGTCTAAAATTTTAGAAAAGCTTTAATTTTTGCATATAAGGTTACTGGGAGTACAGTTTTATAAATCAAGAGGGAAATACTTTTTTTGGAATAAAAAATTGGGAAATGCAAAAAATGTAAACTTAATAATTAAGTAATTAAGCTTTATTTAAGAGGTTAATTAGCTAGCCTTGAATGTTTCAAACAAGATTTCTAATAATAGAAACATTGAAACAGAAATGCCATATGTACGAGAAAATAAACCATTTACATTTAGTTCAAAGTGAGGGAAAACTCTGTCACAAGGTAATTTTAGGAAGCTTAATGCAAACTTCTCCAATTTTTACGAGCCTAGCGCCACTCTTTCAGTTGCTGTTTGGAGGACTGGGATCACGTGTATAACCTTTGTAGACTATTATTACAACACATCGAAGGGTTAGGAGGCACTACATTCTACTAGTACCATGTCCTATTTTAACCCTAAAGAGACAGATGTCTGGGCAAACTGCTTGACCGGGATTTTTTTGACCTTGGATTATTGTGTATTTGGATCATGATCGTAACTATTTTTGACTTGGAGGAATAATGAAGACCAGCATTAAGATATCATTGGGGGATCCATGTTAATAAAATTATTGGTGTTTATCTACTTTTATTTCTTTTTAGGAAGTTAGCTATATAATTGTCTTGCTCAATCCTGGCAGGCTGCGAGTTTAGTATTTCTGTTTTATGAGTAAGAAGACTTTAAAGGGCAGAGATGTCAAAAGTTTACCCTAAGATAAGTAACTGTGCTGGGACTCAAACTGGTTTTCAGGGAGTGGGTCCAGTAAGACTTATGTAATACCAGACTAGTGATAGATACTTCTTTTTAGAGGTGGGGGAGGGGCATAGGGAGAGAGGGAGAGAGAGAATCTTAAGCAGGCTCCATGCCCCTCGTGGAGCCCAACATGGGGCTCAATCTTATGACCCTGAGCTGAAATCAAGAGTGGGACACTTAACCGACTGAGCCCTGATACTTTTTTTTTTTAAATTAAAAAAGGTCAATTCTTCTATTTCAGGTAAAGAGAAAATATATCTGAAGATGAAGTGCTTTCAGCAAGGGCCAGGCTAACTTTTTATTAATTTCATATCTAAATACACAGAAACACATTCTAATATTATAGTAATGGTTTGAATAATCTTATTGCATATGCACACCACAATTAAAATGGTTTATTACCTAATCTCTATAATTTATGCTTTGTAAAGAAAGAGATACACTGGTCCCTGAATAATTATTCTGGTCCCTGTAACAAAATTAAATCTTTTTTCCCAAACCTCACCAGTTAATCTTTTGTCCTCATTTGAGAAGGTATTGTTACTGTATAACCTTATGGTTGGATTATAGTTTAACTTTCTGAGAGCTGTACCAGAAATTAGATACATAAATCTTACTGCTAGATATTGAGGCTGTGCCTTTAGTTTGTTTCAAATGTTTGAAGTCTATATAGCAGCTAAACTTGATTTAAGATCCACCTGTTAACACAGGAATTTTTTCCCCCCTAAATCTTGTGAGAGATTAACAGTTTCTTTTTCCACTTCGGTATGGTTTATTTGACCTCTTTCGGGTTGGGATTTTAAACTAAATATGAAAACATGATTCTCTTTGTAGTTAAGAGTTCAGAAACAAAAGCCAGATAGACCTTCTCCACCATTTGCTAGCTCTGTGATCTCTGGTACATTCCTTAAACTCTCCACACCTTGTTTCCTCATCTGTAAAATGGGGATAAGTACAGCCTCTCTCTCGAGTAATGATTAGTGAGATGGTATCTATGATGTGCTTAAAACAATGCCTCACTCGTAGAGATCATCAAATACTTGTATCATTGTTAGTGTTCTAGACCAAAATTAATTCAAGGAAGAAGGCAAAAGAAGAACTTAAAGCCTTAAGTCCTGTCAGGAAGGTGATGTAAGTTAACCTGTGGCTATTACGAAGGGCAGGCTCAGAGGACACAGGAGTGTTGGCAATAGAGGTGGGAGCTCGGTGGTATCAAAAGGGGCATAAACCAGCCTGTTCTGGTGAAAAGTTCCTTTTTATTTGCTCATTCAGTTTTTAAAAAACTCTCTTCTCTTGGTCTCTCTTCATCCCCCCTTCCTCCACACGACAGTCTCCATTCTTTTTAGAATTCTTGTCAGCTAGCTATCGAGTACCTTAAAGCAAATGAAACTGAGGTTAAATGAGCCTTTCTAAGGGGGACTTTTTTTAAAACTCCTAAAGATAAAAGTGAAGCACTTCCTGAAGCAAGGGAGTATTTGTAGGATATTTGAAACTGCCTTTCGGTGCTCTGTGACTCCCGTAGGCTCTATGTCTGATGCTTCTCCATTCCTCTCCCCTCTGCCTAGTTCAGATGTGTGTCCTGTCTGCTTCATTCCCCTGTGCCATAGCCCTTCACAGAACAAAGCACCACCTCAGGGTGCTAACCAAATGGAGAAGCTTTGATGGCAAGGCCCATTGAAGGTAGCTGGCCCACTGTGGTTATTCACAACTTACTTGTTTTTAACTAAGTAAAAATCCCGTACGGGATAGTGCTTTAATCTCTTACCTTCATGAAAACACAAATCTCAGAGTCATTTCTGTTTCAGGCCCTGCTTGAATTTCTCCAAAGAGTAATAGACAATAGAGAGAAAAATAAGATGACAACCATGAATGTAGCAATGGTCATGGCCCCGAATCTCTTCATGTGTCACACGTTGGGTTTGAAGTCCAGCGAACAGCGAGAATTTGTAATGGCAGCTGGGACAGCTAATACCATGCACTTATTGATTAAGTATCAGCAACTTCTATGGACAGTGAGTATATATTTTTAAGCTCTGTTAATGAGTGGTGATATCTAGCTTCTAAAGTCTTTTTAGAAAGGTTAGATTTTCTATAAAAAGCGAACCAATAGAGGTGATTTCAAGTGCAATTAAAAAAAAAATAAGGTCCATACACCTGAAACTAATATAACACTATAAGTTAACTACACTGGAATTAAAATTAAAAAATTAATGTCCACTTATTAAATCTCAGTTCTTAAAATGCCAGCATTATTTCATTGTTTCAATTTGGTAACTTCTAAAATATTTTATTTTTGCTAATGTAATTTCTGAGGATCAGTTTTTCCTAGGTTATTGCTAGATCCCCGTCAGCTTTTATTGATTGGTGAGTTTTTCTTTGTTGTTTGAGGTGAGGGTAGCTGGTTATCAGAAGGGACTGCAGGTTAGCTAAAGGCTAGGTTGTTGACAGGTGGCTT
Source organism: Neomonachus schauinslandi (assembly GCF_002201575.2). NCBI lineage: Eukaryota > Metazoa > Chordata > Mammalia > Carnivora > Phocidae > Neomonachus > Neomonachus schauinslandi. Next base: position 34,131,254 of record NC_058410.1, read on the forward strand.
CTAAAGGGACCACCTGTCAAGGTGGTGGCCCCTCATGCCAGTCGCCCCAGGCAGTCCCTAATCTTGGCATATAAGGCATAGAAGATGGCCGCTATGTCCTTGAACTTTACCAAGCCTCTTTTTGAACCTCACTTACACAATGGCAGGTAAATTACTTCATGTGCATGCTCTGTACTCATGGTGAATGAATAATATGATGTATTTTTTTTTGCGTATTTAATGAATAGTGCATGTAAAATAGCATAGTCTTATGAAATGGACAAAACCTTTACTTCCCTCCACATTTAAAACATAAAGATCATTATTTCCATAGTTCAAAATGGTGCCACTTCTTTTTCCTCCCCAAACTTAATTTTATTTCTCTGTAGATTCCCAAGTTTATTATCAACCAAGTGAGGAAGCAAAATACTGAAAATCATAAAAAAGATAAAAAAGCCATGAAGAAATTGCTGAAGAAAATGGCTTATGACCGAGAAAAATACGAAAAGCAAGATAAGAGTACAAGCGATGTAAGAAAAACGTGAAGATACGTATTTATGCAGATTTCAGTATTTTTACTATCGCACGCGCGAGAAAGAGTTTCGTATGTTTCTGCAGTAGTAGGGACTTTCTACACACTTACTGGGCCCTGGTACTAATTATTAAGTTAAAGGCCTCAATAAGAGTAACTGTGCTCCTACTAATGATCTGTATTAAGTTGCTCAGGTGTTGGTGACTCAGCATATGAACTGTTAATGGGGAACAAAGGAAAATAACAAGACCAGAATGTCTCAACACACACCCACCCACACACACACAAAGGACTCTGGAGACTCCAGTTGCCCACTGAATGTGTAATCTCCACACAGCAAAGAGTCCCTGTGTGAACCACTGATCTTTTTTCTTCAGTTTTCTCATCTGTAAAAGGGGGAAAAATAACTAAGATAAACATATAGGTCAATGGTTGGTTATGCCTAGGGTCCTTCCTGGGTTTCAGTAGGTACGGAAATGGTTCTTCATTGGATCACGAGAAGAATTTGGTGAGATTTATGTTGGAATGAAGAGGAATAAAATGTTTCAAAAAAGAAACATCTAAACATCAGCATTTACAAACTGCTGTAAGAATATATTAAGAATTCGGTTTAAAATGATAAAATATACATGAAAACACATTTATGAAGTGAGTTACCAAAGCTCTAACTTAAGATCCTGAAATGAAAGGGTTTCTATTGTTCTCTTTACGGTGGAGACAACCCCCCCCCCCAACTAGCACCACCATTGAGGTTACTCAGTTACATGCTGACATCTTGTGGAATAATGTGGAAATGCAATTATCAGCTTGTGATTTTTTTTTTTTTTTTTGGCTTTGGCTTTGTCCTACTTACGGATCTAGTAATTGTAAAAAAAAATATATATATATATATATATGTACATGTATATATGATATATATTCTATATTATGGCTCTCACCATTACAAAATAACATATTTTTTGGCATGAAATATTTTTGGCCCATTTTAAGTATCTTTAAGAACATAAAATTTAACAAAGGGGAATTGTAAATAGTGTTATATATTTTTGAGAAAGGGTTTGATATTGTCATGGGTTAGAAAGGATTTTTGGCATACCATTTTTGTTTAACTTAGAACAGTTTATTTCCTCCAAAACCATTATAAATAAGTGAGTATTATCTTGCTTTGTAGCTCTGCTTATTCATATTAACTTAGGTGACTTCATAGCCCTGTCTTTTATAATGTGATTCTCTGAGGTACATTATCTGAGGAAACATTTATGCTGTACATTTTAAATAATAAAACCTTAGACAAAATAATTTAAAAGTTGTGTTTTGGAGATGAAATGTTGACATGATTTTGTTATTTACAGAGACTTTGTGTTAACTTGGATTTCTTTAGTTTGTACTTTGGGCTTATTAGATGAGAGTTGGCTTGAGAATTACCTCTGTACTAGTTAGAAGCCATATTGTCATTTTAAGTCTTGGGATTTAAACCTGGATTTTATCATGTATTAGCTATTACTCAGGGAGTAAACCCTGTAGCCTGGGGTACCCTGGGCTACAAAACAGGAAGTGGGCATCAGAGAGGCTTCACTGGGAAGTAGAGCTGAGATGTGAAGAACACGTAGGTGTTATTTAGACAGCAAATTGAATAGGGAGGTCTCACTAGCAGAGGAAGTTTCCTGGCAGAGTGGTAGCCCCTAGGTAATAATGACCCATGATGGCGGTTCATTGGCCCTGTCGTTTTGGTTGAAAAATTTTAGTCACTTGCCAGAATTTTGTTCAAGGTACTGTCATTTTATTAGGGAGAATAACAGTATACAGAAAACAATTACAGAACAACAGCGACATTGTTGGATGGAACATGGGCCATCTACTTTGTGATTGGCCGCCCAATCCCATTCTGTCTTATTAGTTTGTGTTTCCTTACTTTCCCCCCCAAATCATGTGAATGTGAGGCATGAGATTACGGAGCATAAAACTGCCTGGGATGTTTTATTCATTTGCCAAGCAACTATTTAATGTATGGCTCTCATGTTCCAGGCACTGTTTTAGGCGCATGAGAGACATGATTAAACAAAATAGGTGAATATTACTGTTCTTGTGCAGCTTAAATTCTATAACTAAAAATTAATAAATAAATTACATAATATGTCAGTATGTGGTTAGTACTCTAAAAATAATAAAAATAGCACAGAAAAAGAGAATTGAGAGAGGGAGCTCCTTGCAGTATTCAGTTGGGTAGTCTAGGTATTATTTGTATGAAGACGTGAAGGAGGGACAGAGAGCCAAGATGGATGTATTTCTCAGGAAGCACAGATGGAATAGTCTGTCAAAAGCCTTTTGGCAGAAACTTGCTTGGGGTATTTTAGGACCAACAAGGAGTGCTTGTGACCCAATTGGAGCTGGCAAGGGGAATGGCGGTATGAGATGAGATCACAGGGACCATGGGACCAATAGATTATATAGGGCCTTATGGGCCATCTTTAGGAATTTGAATTTACCTGAGTGGAGTGGGGTCATTGCAGGATTTGAGCAGAGGTTTGAAGATCTATGTTTTAAAATGTTCCCTCGGACTATTGTGTTGAGAATAGACTGCAGGAGAGCCAGTATAGACAGGGAGACCATATAAGAGGAAGAGGTTCATGTCTTAATCCAAGTGAGAGACCAGGATATTAGCCCTGGAGGCGACGTGGTCAGGCAAGACAATTCTGTGACTTTGAAGGTAGAACCATTGGAATTCCTTCAAGTCGAAATGATACGAGTTGTAAGAGAAAGAAGTAAAAAGTGACTCCAAGGTATTTGGCCCAAGAAACTGGAAGGATGGAATTGCCCCTTCAACAGGGAAGATCGCAGTTTTCAGTTAGGGTGTGTTGAGTGTGAGATTTGTGTTAGAAAAGTAAGTAGGGATGTTTGAGGGTATTTGGTGGGAAAATTAGGTCATACAGGCCATTGAGGTGCATGGTGAAGCAGGGGCAGAAGGAAGGCCAGACTGGGTCTCTGGGGGGAGCAGGCTTCTATTCTGAGGAATGTCTTGACCCCAGGAGTTATGGGATCATTTTTGCATTTTTTTAAAGGTTTTATTTATGTATTTGTCAGAAGGAGAGCGAGCGAGGGCGCAGCAGGGGGAGCGGCAGGCAGAGGGAGAAGGAGGCTGGCTCCCTGCTGAGCAAGGAGCCTGATGCAGGACTCAATCCCAGGACCCTGGGATCATGATGTGAGCCGAAGGCAGGTGCTTAACCAACTGAGCCACCCAGGCATCCCTGTATTTGCATTTTAAAATCATTGCTGTGATGTCAGAAGAAGGAAAGTTTGGAGCAGTGAAAAATAAAAGGTTACATAGGAGGAGATGCCAGCTAATTTCATTGCTGATGGGAGTACATAAATTGGTAGAATCCCTCTGGAGAGCAGTTAGCATGTGGTAAAGGCCTGAAAACCATGCTCCTTGTATTCAGAAATTCCTTCAAAGGGAGTAATAAGGTGAACATGCAAAGAGTTATGCTTAAGTTCATTGCCATATTCTATATACTGGCCAGAATTAGAAATAGTCTAAAAGGATACAATCGGGTACATATGTTATAGCATATTTATGTAGTGAAATATCATGAAAATACAAGTGTATATATTGACATTGGAAGATATTCCTAATATGTTAAAGAAAAGTTACAAATTAGTGAATATTGCCATATTTCTAAGGGGTAATAATTATCATGATGTAAGGCATGGTGCTAAACATTTTGTAAACATCATCTCATTTAATATTTACAGGAGTTTAATTGAAGTATATGGTATTATTGTCTCATTTTTTATAGATGAGGAAAGTGAGGATCAGCAATCTTAAATAACTTACTGAAGGTTATCTAGATAGGAAGGGGGGCTGGAATTTGAAACCAAATCTGGGTCACTTTACTCTTATCCTCTATTTCCTTATAGGGCACAGAAAAACTCTGAGAAGGATATGTACCCCAGTCCTGGGCTAATGTGTAGTAGTAGTACAATGAACATGTATTACTGTCATTATTAACATGGGTTTAATAGATAGCTTTTAACACAGTCCTGGGCCATGCCAAGACCCAGCAATGGGAATGGAGGGAAATGTTAAATGCGAACCAGGAGGACTCACAAGATGTGGAAACTAATTGGATATGAGGAATGTTGAATGAGGAGAAATCTAGAATGACTCGCTGATTTTACCTTGGGTGATTTTATCATTGAGAGAAACCATTAAGGAAAAGGAACAGCCTTTGATGAGGTAGTCAGTTTTTGACATTTGTAGTTGACTTGCTTGTGTGAAAGTACTTTGGCTACATGGACCTGAAGCTCAGAAGGCAGCCAGAGCTGGAGGTGTGCTTTTGGGACTCGCATAGAGATTTCCCTTGAAGCCAAAGACACCAATATTTTAGTTGTGGGCCATGGGAGAAGAGCTGGTAAAAGAGGCCAAGAAATAATAGGAAGTCAGAGGAAATGAAAGATTATAGCATCTTAGAAGCCCAGGGAGGGAGACGAGGTTGGTAAATGAGCTTGGTTAGTAGTACCCCCTGCTAGAGAGAGGTTGAGTAAGGTTAACACTGGACAGAGGTCCAGTGAATTTTGCATTTGGAAGGTCACTCTGACTTTCTCCAAAGCATTGTCAGTAACTATTGATGGAAAAAGCCAGATTGGCAGGCATTGAAGAGGGAAAGACAGACCGTAGATCGTGAAAATTCATCAAGGTAGTATTTTTTAAAGCATTCTGTATGCTATTAATGATAACTATATATAATCCGGATTCAAGCTATTGAGACATGATTGACTAGATAAATTAATAGTTTGAACCAGGTTGTAAGGGACACAATCTACTTAATAAGACAAATGTTTTTAATGACTATAGCATATTAATTGTTTGATACAAATGTGAATTTCTTGAGTACTAAAGACACATCAGTTGCAGCGGGAGGAAACACTTGGTGAAAACAACAAAATTGTAGACCATAAAAATAACCATTTTGTGATAGCCTTCAACTTGCGGTGGGATTGATATTACACACACACACACACAAACACATACACACCACATCACACACCAGAAGTCATGTGGTTTGAGGATATAGTTCTAGCTCTGCCATCAACGAGCCCTTAATGACAAATCATTTTATCTCTCTGGGCCTTACTTTCCTCTATAAAATGAGGGGTAAGACCAGATTGATGCTATCTCCTCCAAAGTATGCAATAGGGTTATCTGTCGTAGTAGTTTGTTTTTTTTTTTAAGATTTTATTTATTTGACAGAGAGACACAGTGAGAGAGGGAACACAAGCAGGGGGAGTGGGAGAGGGAGAAGCAGGCT